>NC_089837.1:226021475-226268975 GCF_035609145.1 Eleutherodactylus coqui
AATTGACATATATTATATCCAAATCCACCTCCCTCAAAAAACTAAAAGAAAAAACGCAAAAAGAAAACCACACACATAATCTATCTCCTTCTTTGTTCCTCTCGAGCAATACATAATATTATTTTTTTACAATCTGGCTAGCCTGACCAATCTTATTACATATTATTATTATTTCATGTACGGTAGGTAATTTGTTCTTAGTCCTCATTCACACGAGTGTGAAATTCATGCCGAACTTACCCGCGCAAAAAAATTGCGGCTAAGTGCGTGGAAAATAGCATAAATGGAGGATTTCCCATCAAGCCATGAGCTTAATTAGCGGTGAAATTGCCCATTCACACGATCTGGAGCTGCATGCTGCAGCACCGAGAGGGGAGATGAAGGAAAGCCTTGGAGGAACCCCCTTCTCTGCGGGGCTTCTCTTCATCTCACTCAGGCTGGAGGGATATCCCCGCTGAGGCGATGTCATTGTTCGCTTACAGGGGGGAATAAGGATATCCTTTTTATGTCCTATCTTTTCACGCAGCAGAGAATTTCAGCTGTGGAATTACAGTTGCTCATGTCCTATTATTTTAGGTGCCATTTTCTTTACACTCTTAAAATTCTCCCGTCTCAACATTTTCATAGGAATCCATTGGTTCTACTAGCCGCAATTACTAGCCGGCTTATAGGGCATTTCACGCTTGTGTGAATAACGCCTTACGGTGATATTTAAAATACTCAAACAGAATAATTCAGTGCCATTGCCTATTTTCCAAAGGTTGGGACTATATTTGTAATCCAGTAAAGAAATACAGTGATGCCTTGGGTTAAGAGTGCCTCAGTTTACAAGCTTTTTGACTTGAGAGCAGGTTCTCTCCCAAATTTTTGCTCTAATTTAAGAGCAAAAACTTAGGTTAAGAACCTTGCTCTCAACGGGGCCGCCGCTGCTGCTGGTGGCGCCATTGAAAGCAATGGCCTGCTGGCAACCTCTGCAGTGATTTTCGGGGAAGGGTATTAAATATAAGCCCTTCCCTGAAAATCTTCGCTAGCTGCAGTAAAAAATATATACTCACCTGTCCACCGCTGCCGGCGCTCAGGCGTTTTTAGCCGCTGCTTGTTGCTTGTTCTCCCTGCATTTTTAATCCCCACCTGGTGAAAAGCTTCAGAGCAGGGCAGGGAGAACAAGCAGCAGCTAGATGCACCTGAGCCCCGGTAGACAGGTGAGTATATATTTTTTTTTAGTTTTTTTACTACAGCCAGGGAGGATTTTCAGGGAAGGGCTTATATTTAAAGCTCTTCCCCGAAAATCAGGTGCCGGTGTCCTATTGCTTTCAATGTGGCATTGCCATCCCCAATGAAATCAGTGGGAGAGCTTCGCTATCCAGAACGGATTAATAGCTTTTCCATTCATTTCAAAGGGGAAAATTGATTTGACTTACGAGTGTTTTGGGTTAAGAGCTCCATCATGGACAAATTAAACTCTTAACCCAAGGCACCACTGTATTAAAATCCTAGCAGAAAACAAAGATTTAGGTTGCTGATAAGGCTTCGTTTACATGAACGTTGGTTTGCACGCGTGTATATGCGTTCAAAACAGCGTGTCTATTGGAACCATTGGTTTTCAATGGTGTGTTCACATGTCCGTCTTTTGCAGGGATGCAAATTCACGCACCTGCAAAAGATAGGACATTTGTGCCTCTCATGCTCACCGGCAAGGTCCATGCTGTGCGTAAATATTCCCCGCGGAGAGTCCCCTCATCACTGAACACTGTCGTGGTGTTCAGTGACAAGGGGACTCCCCGTGCAGAGTAAAGAATCTCCTGCCACAGTTGTGGCAGAGGATCACGATATTCTCCCATTGCTTTCAATGGGCCCGCTGCTACTGAGCGCTGCCTGTGATTGGTCACAGCCTTCAGCCAATCACAGGCAGCACTCAGCTGTCATTCAATGAATGGCTGAGCACTGCCTGTGATTGGTTGAGCACTAATCCAATCAGACACAGCCCTTTTAGGAGGAGGGGATTTTAAATCTGCTGAAAGAGCTACAGTACAATAAAGGGGAGCAAAGCGGCTAGACGCGCCGAGCCCACGACAGCACCGGAGAGGTATGTATATATTTTTTTTCACACAAGCTAGGGATGATTTTCAGGGAAGGGCTTATATTTAAAGCCCTTCCCTAAAAATCACTGCAGGTGTTGCCAGCATCCCATTGAAAGCAATAGGCATGCAGCTTCGGTCATGTGCTTTATTTGCACATCCGTGCAGCGCTGTTTTGCGCGCACATAAGCGCGTGCAAACAACGCTCGTGTGACGGAGGCCTTAGAACAATAAAAATCAGAGGTATCGCCTAGTAAGCATAAACTTGGGTGATGAGTAAGCTGAACGCTGTAAATTTTTGTCAGCATCAGTGAAAGTAGATCTACTGTGCCACACACTGGTTTGGCTTAGTGCAAAATTCAAAGGTGAAACCTGACGATCCCTGCTGTTCACCCTTTAACCCCACCAGTCTGGATGGGAGCTTTGCTACAGAGTCCCCGGGCCATTACTCTGGAAGTCCTCCTAGTAATGTAGCAGCTGACACTACTATAGACCAAAGCAAGGTACCCAAAGGTGTGAAGAGGAGCATAGTCAGACGATCCAAGTGGGAGCAAGAAACACAGCTTCAGAATGAGGGGCAAGCTGGAAGTCAGGACCCACAGAATGGGTTAAGCACAGTACAACAGGGAACAGGTCGGGGCAGGCAGCAGACAGAAGCATGGTCAGTTAGGGTTGGGAGTGGTAAAAGAAACTATGTTGAATAGCACCTTAAGCAAGACCACAAACTGAAGCACCTTCCATAGGGAGGGTGTCAGATATAGGCAAAGCTACCACATGATTGCTAGAGAACCAATTTGAAAGGTGCATGCCGAGCCTTTAAAAGCACAGCTGCATGTACACTCGCACCCTTCAGGTTGCTATGGACAGACACCAGAGCAAGCCAATCTGCTGAAGACAGGAGCAGGACACATGACGCGACCACCAGAATGGATAAGCTTATGGCCAGGGCTGTGAATTTTAACAATTTTTCACGGGTTTGCCAAAATTTCATATCAATGTCTTACCGATTTCAGGCAATACCACAGACCATACACCAAACCACTATTTTTTGCCATTTGGGACACTAATCTGATTTTCTATATCCAATTTTATGTAATCCTACTAGGGTATAGTTTATGCAGTATAATATATTGTGAGACATTGAAGGGGTTAACTCTGGATGGTTGCTATATTCCACCTGGGCTCAGGTATTATGCCTGTTAAGAATGAAGGGAGTCTGTGTCTCACTGCGTGGGACATGGGGTAAAAATCAGTGAGGTGATGTGATCTCCAGCATATAGTTGCTGGAAATGCTTTTTATAAAATGTGTTTGATTTATGCCTGAACTTGAAGGGGTTGCCCCGCGCCGAAACGGGTTTTTTTTTTTTTTAAACCCCCCCCCCCCCATTCGGCGCGAGACAACCCCGATGCAGGGGTTAAAAAAACGAACCGGAGAGTGCTTACCTGAATCCCGGCGGTCCGGCGTCTTCATACTCACCTGCTGAAGATGGCCACCGGGGTCTGCTCCCTCCGTGGACCGCAGCTCTTCTGTGCGGTCCATTGCCGATTCCAGCCTCCTGATTGGCTGGAATCGGCACATGACGGGGCGGAGCTACACGGAGCCGGCATTCTGCACGAGCGGCCCCATTGAAGACAGCAGAAGACACGGACTGCGCAAGCGCGGCTAATTTGGCCATCGGAGGCCGAAAATTAGTCGGCACCATGGAGACGAGGACGCCAGCAACGGAGCAGGTAAGTATAAAACTTTTTATAACTTCTGTATGGCTCATAATTAATGCACAATGTACATTACAAAGTGCATTAATATGGCCATACAGAAGTGTATAGACCCACTTGCTGCCGCGGGACAACCCCTTCAAGGCTGTATTTTGTTTATTTTTACGCTTGCTAATAAACACAGGCCAAGCCTGTATGGACGATATCTACTGTTGTGGTCTCTGACTGCCGCTCACACTGCAACCCCACTCTCTACCTGAGCAGACTCTCCCACAATATCTTAAATATGGCAGCAAGTAAAATATGCAATAGATAGGTCATGGAAACCTGGCAATAAACAGCGCAAGTGAGGACTTGTAAGCAGCAGCCTGTATATGTTGTGGGTGTTACATAGCAATGTACGCTGCCCTGTGTGCGTGAGAGCCACATTCACTGCTGGTGCCTTATGCACTACAAACATTTCAGAACCAGAGAGAGCACCTAGAAGGTGTGAGGAAACTTATAAGGCCATCCATGCTCCTTTAGGAAATATGTACACTACCGTTCAAAAGTTTGGGGTCACATTGAAATGTCCTTATTTTTGAAGGAAAAGCACTGTACTTTTCAATGAAGATAACTTTAAACTAGTCCTAACTTTAAACAAATGCACTCTATACATTGCTAATGTGGTAAATGACTATTCTAGCTGCAAATGCCTGTTTTTTTGTGCAAAATCTACAAAGGTGAATAGAGGCCCATTTCCAGCAACTATCACTCCAGTGTTCTAATGGTACAATGTGTTTGCTCATTGGCTCAGAAGGCTAATTGATGATTAGAAAACCCTTGTGCAATCATGTTCACACATCTGAAAACAGTCTAGCTCGTTACAGAAGCTACAAAACTGACCTTCCTGTGAGCAGATTGAGTTTCTGGAGCATCACATTTGTGGGGTCAATTAAACGCTCAAAATGGCCAGAAAAAGAGAACTTTCATCTGAAACTCGACAGTCTATTCTTGTTCTTAGAAATGAAGGCTATTCCATGCGAGAAATTGCTAAGAAATTGAAGATTTCCTACAACGGTGTGTACTACTCCCTTCAGAGGACAGCACAAACAGGCTCTAACCAGAGTAGAAAAAGAAGTGGGAGGCCGCGTTGCACAACTAAGCAAGAAGATAAGCACATTAGAGTCTCTAGTTTGAGAAACAGACGCCTCACAGGTACCCAACTGGCATCTTCATTAAATAGTACCCGCAAAACACCAGTGTCAACATCTACAGTGAAGAGGCGGCTGCGGGATTTTGGGCTTCAGGGCAGAGTGGCAAAGAAAAAGCCATATCTGAGACTGGCCAATAAAAGATTAAGATGGGCAAAAGAACACAGACATTGGACAGAGGAAGACTGGAAAAAAGTGTTGTGGACGGATGAATCCAAGTTTGAGGTGTTTAGATCACAAAGAAGAACGTTTGTGAGACGCAGAACAAATGAAAAGATGCTGGAAGAATGCCTGACGCCATCTGTTAAGCATGGTGGAGGTAATGTGATGGTCTGGGGTTGCTTTGGTGCTGGTAAGGTGGGAGATTTGTACAGGGTAAAAGGGATTCTGAATAAGGAAGGCTATCACTCCATTTTGCAACGCCATGCCATACCCAGTGGACAGCGCTTGATTGGAACCAATTTCATCCTACAACAGGACAATGACCCTAAACACACCTCCAAATTGTGCAAGAACTATTTACAGCAGAAGCAGGCAGCTGGTATTCTATCGGTAATGGAGTGGCCAGCGCAGTCACCAGATCTGAACCCCATTGAGCTGTTGTGGGAGCAGCTTGACCGTATGGTTACGCCAGAAGTGCCCATCCAACCAATCCAACTTGTGGGAGATGCTTCTAGAAGCGTGGGGTGCAATTTCTCAAGCTTACCTCAACAAATTAACAGCTAGAATGTCAAAGGTGTGCAATGGTGTAATTGCTGCAAAAGGAGGATTCTTTGACGAAAGCAAAGTTTGATGTAAAAACAATGTTATTTCAAATACAAATCATTATTTCTAACCTTGTCAATGTCTTGACTCTATTTTCTATTCATTTCACAACGCATGGTGGTGAATAAGTGTGACTTTTCATGGAAAACACAAAATTGTTTGGGTGACCCCAAACTTTTGAACGGTAGTGTAAATGGGAAGATGGAACAATATCTCTGTAGCGCTACCTATTGAAAGGCAGTAGAGGACCATGGATGGCCTTATAAGTCTCCTCATACGTTGTAGGTGCTCTCCTTAAGAAAACACTATACCCTTCCAGACCCACATCTATAGTCCTCTCACTAGCCAAGCCAGAAGAAACCTACTGCACACTACTAAGGGCCAAAAGCCCTGAAACAGCTGTCTATGCATGGTTGTTTTTGCTTTGGCTCGTAATTCCCAGTGATTGTTCAAACTTCCCATCAGCACCAGGAAAAGAGACATTGCAGTGCAGATATCCAGGTAGTGTAGCTATTTATTTCTTAGTAGGGGAGCATTCAACAAATAACACTTGCTTTTGTTATCTTCTCTTCCTCATTCAGACTTCTCCTTCCCTTTTTTTTTATTTCATATTTTTATTTCACAGCTAGTTTAATTTCCTGTTACCCAGACTCAATAATCAACTAATGATTAACCCCTTAGTGACGGAGCTTTTTTGCTTTTTTCCATTTTTGTTTTTTCCTACTCCCTTTTAAAAAATCATAGCTCCTTTATTTATCCATCGAAGTCGCTGTATGTGGGCTTGTTTTTTGCGGGATGAGTTGTATTTTTCAATGGCACTATTTATTGTACCATATAATTTACTGAAAAACTTTTTAAAAATTCTTAGCGGAGAGAAATGGAAAAAAAACGACATTCCACCATCTTTCAGTGCGTCCTGTTTCTACAGCACACAAATTGCAACAAAAATGACCTGATATTTTTATTCTATGGGTCAGTACAATTACTACGATACCAAACTTGTATAGTATTTTTTTTGCTGTAGTACTTTTATTTTTTTTTAAGATATTTTATTTTATTTTCTGCGGTCATTTTGTGCGTGCAATACCTTTTTTATTTTTTCGTCGACGTAGTTGAGTAAGGGCTCATTTTTTGCGGGATGTCCTGAAGTTTCCGATAGTATCAATTTGGAATACATACGACTTTTTGATCACTTTTTATTGCGTTTTTTCTGGGAGACAGAGTAACTAAAAAAGTGTATTTCTGGCGTTCTTTATTTTTTTTTTCACACGACGTTCACTGTGCAGGAAAAAT
Organism: Eleutherodactylus coqui; assembly: GCF_035609145.1. Taxonomy (NCBI): domain Eukaryota; kingdom Metazoa; phylum Chordata; class Amphibia; order Anura; family Eleutherodactylidae; genus Eleutherodactylus; species Eleutherodactylus coqui. Next base: position 226,028,521 of record NC_089837.1, read on the forward strand.
AATGCACTACTTTGATAGATCAGACTTTTACGGACGCGGCGATATCAAATACATATTTTTATTTTATGACTTAGATTTTTTAATAATTGATATGGCAAAAGGGGGGGTGATTTAAACTTTTATAACTTTTTTTTTTTTTTTTAACAATTAAAAAAACTTTATTGATCTTTTTTTTTTACTTTACTTTAAAGTCCCCCTGGGGGACTTTAACATGCGATGCTTTGATCGCTCCTGCAGTATGACGTAATGCTATAGCATTACGTCATACTGCTTTTTTACAGGCAGTCTATGAAGCCACCCTGTGTGGATGGCTTGATAGGCAGTCTGCTAAGGCAGCCCTGGGGCCATTCATTAGGCCCCCGGCTGCCATGACACCTGCACGGCTCCACCGATCTCACTGCGGGGGGGCCGTGCGGGACCCCCGAACAGCGTTCGGGGGATTTAAATGCCGCTGTCAGAATTGACAGCGGCATTTAAAGGGTTAATAGCTGCGATCGGCCGAGCGCAGCTATTGCCCGCGGGTGTCAGCTGTAATAAACAGCTGATGCCCGCGCTGTATGGAGGGAGATAGCGGCGCTACCTGCCTCCATACACGTCCTGCAACAGTAGGACGTAGTTTCCCGATGGGGCGGTCGTTAAGGGGTTAAGAATATGTTTATAAATCTTTTGGAAATTGTTATAAAATTATCATTTGATCTCTGGCAGTAATTAGCTGAATTATTTTAAATATCCCAAAGTTACCTAACTGTAATGGGGTTAGCATAAAAGGCTCCTATGGATAAGAAGGGTCAATTGCATCCTTGTCTACAATTGCTTTATGATTTGTTTGCAGAACAACCTGGCTTTTATCCCAGTGCACTGCGCAGACTGTAGAAGAGGAAAATGCACTGGAAAAGGTGTTTTTGTGGTTGTTTTTTTTTTTCCTCACATTTTCTGCCGTTTTTTAGTCAGTATGCCATAGGAAAGATGTTTTTTTATGCATTTTTCCATAGGCGTAAGGTGACCTTCACACTGCTGAGAAAATCTCACAATTTGTTTGCGATGTGACACTGAGTGAAAACACATGATTATGAAACCAATGATTTTCAAAGGTTTCATTGTCATTTGCGATGTTTTCACTCATGTGATGCTGCTTGGAAACACAAATCGCAGCATGTCCTTTCTTTTTGCGCCCACCTCATTGAAAACAATAGGAGAACATCGCAATCCCCTGCTACGGCTGTGACAGCTGCAGCGGGAGATCTCGTCAGCCCTGCAGGGATGCGAAGCTGTCACATCCATGGGTTCACATATGTTTTCAATGGGGCTGTAGAGCATCGCTATCTCCTGCTGCGGCTGACACAGCCGCGGCAGGGATGAAGGGAACCCTCACAGTGATGTGAGGCTGTTTCCATGTGAAAAAGCCATATATCATTTCAGAACGATTGTGAGAGCGATATCGGGCCGTGAATCATGGTCTGATTTCGCCCTCGCCAGTATGAAGGAGCCCTAACTATAGGACTGCAATAAACACACACATGAAAAAAGTGCATATTAAAATAGTTTTTTTTCCACAAGCCAAAAAACCTGCATAAAGTAAGCCTATTGGTGCTTTTACCATATATTGCAGCAGTAGTTAACTACTTTTTGTAAAGCTCTACTTACCTGGGTCTGCTGTAAACCATCAGACATGGATTAGATATTTCCCCTGAGGCATTTAGGCATCAAACAAATGCCATAGTACAGCACTAAATACCTCTCCAGAGGAGGCATACAAATTCTACAATACAGCACAAAATACCTCCAATCACAAAATGTATTCAGCATAATTCCACAGCATTAGGGCTTATTTACATGTCAGTATTTTTCATCAGTATTTTGTAAACCTGAACCAGGAGTGAAACCTGCAGAGAGAAAGTTAAAGGGGTTTTCCAGTGAAATACTATTGATGACCTATCATCAGTATAGGTCATCAATAGGGGTCTGCCGCTCGGGACCCTGACCAATCAGTCCAGCGGGTGCATGTTGTCAGCGCCACAATAACTTCGAGGTCGGAGCGGAAGCCTCTGCGCTGACCTCTGTGTAGTGGCCGGCGCTTGTACCTGCAGGCAATGATTTTTTAAATGAGAGCCGTGCATGCAGTTACAAGCGCCGGACATTACATGGGAGGTTGGCGCGGAGAATTCCGCTCAAAATACACAGAGTTCGGCATATAGCCATTGAAATTATTGCCTGCAGTTAGAAGTGCTGGCCACTACCGAGAGGCCGATGTAAAGGCTTACGCTCCAACCTCTGTGTATTTGGAGTGGAAGTCTCTGCGCGGACCTCCCATGTAGTGGCTGGTGCTTGACGCTAATTTTTTCCCGAGTCCATAACGGCAGTCAGAATAATCCCTAGATCAACATTTGAAGTTCCTACCGGACTCGAGGGCCGTCAGTCAAAAGATGTCTGGAACAACAACCCCTCTGGTTATTTAACCCTTTCCAATCCATTTATTTTTTCTCACCCATTCTCCCCAGCTCCAAATAAATTGGAGCTGGGAGAATGGGTGAGAAAAAATACATTTTCCCTGCACCCTCCTGATCTGACAGAGTTCAGGAGGGTGCAGGGAGGGACCTGCTTACCTGACCTGCGTCTTGTGCATTCTCCTTCTGCCTCCCGGCTCAGCGATCATGTGACCGCTGGGGTCAGGTGACACCTGGCGGTCACATGATTGCCGGGTCGGGAGACAGAAGGAGAATGCACAAGACGCCGGTCAGGTAAGCAGGTCCTTGCACGGTGCAGGCTTCCGGCTCGGCGTTCATGTGACCGCCGGGGGTCAGGTAACACCGGCGGTCACATGATCGCCGGCCGGAATCTATGCATTGCATAGCGCTAATTGAGCGCTATGTAATGTATAAAGAAGTGGGCAGAAAGGGTTAAAAACCCTTTCTGCCTTCTCCTCGGGGGTCCTCGATGATGACCAGTAAAGGAGTGCATCTGCACCCGATGTGCCTGACGATCAGGTGCAGATCCACTCCTGCACTGCAGTGTCGGGCCTGCCCCGACATCGGAGCTGTGGAGGAAAATGATGATGTCGGGGCAGGCCCGACATTGGACTGGAAAGGGTTAATGTCTATATCCTGAAATGCTCCAAAAAGACATCTAGTTTCCTCTTAAACTCCTCAATTGATTTTGCCATCATCACGTCCTCAGGCATAGAGTTCCGCAGTCTCACTGCTCTTACAGTAAAGAACCGGCATCTGTGTTGATGAAACCTTCTCTCCTCTAAACGTAGAGGATGCCCTCTTGTTACCATCACTATGTATTTATACATAGCTATTTGGTCGCCCCTTAACTGCCTTTTTTTCCTTGGTGAATAATCTCAATTTTGATAGCCTCTCTGGGTATTCCAGTCCTCTTATTCTGTTTATTAATTTAGTTGACCTTCTTTGAACCCCCAAAAGTCTTTCCTGAGAACCGGTGTCCAGAACTGTACACAATATTTCATGTGAGGCCTGACAAGTGCCTTATATAGTGGTAGAATAATGTTCTTGTCCCTCACCCCTATACCTCCTTTAATGCACCCCAAAAGTTTATTCGCCTTTGCAGCAGCTGACTGGAAATTATTGCTCCAGTTAAGTCTACAGTCAACTAGTACCCCCAAGGCTAAGAATCAATGACTGAACTAGAAATAATTAAAGGATCAAGAATACACTGACATGAAACAAGATAGAGTAGAAGCAAACAATGAACACTGGATTAAAATGTACATAGCTTACCCTTTAACACATTGCATTGCAAAAGCCAGGAATATTTATCCCTTTAGTGACGGCCCCATTGGGAAACTACGTCCTGCCTGAGTGGCCTTTAATCCTAGAGGACGTAGAATTATGCGTCCTTTTAGGATTAATGCCCCTCAGGCTCTGGACGTGACAGCTCCATGCTGTCGGTGCTCGCAGGTAGCCGACAGCATGGAGTTGTCATCCCGGGCTGCGGGCAGTCCCCCCCCGGCATTGCGATTGGTGCTATCCAATGGATAGCGCCGATCACAATAAAGTTTAAAAAAAATGAAAAAAGTTAGACATTCAGCTGCCCTGATCGGATCCATCAGGGCAGCTGAAAGTACTCACCTGCCTTCCGTAAAGCCTGCCGCGGTGAATGGGTCCTCCGGGACCCAGCGCTGAACCAGGAGATGTTCCCCAGAACTGCGGCGAGTGGTCCCCAGGCCCGCGATTGACGCTATCCAGTGGATAGCGGCGATCGCGAAAAGGTTTTTAAAAAGTGTCAGTTTCAACTCCCCTCATGGATCAGATCCATGAGGGGAGGTGAAAATACCCACCTCGGGTCCTCCAGCGATGTCCTCATCTCCCGAGACCCGAGGTCCCCTTCTGCGCATGCACAGAGGGGCTCGGGCCCCGGGAAATTCAAAATCCCTCTGCTCCTGGCTGCCATGTGTAGCCAGGAGCAGAGGGATGTCACTGGGAACATGATCACTGTTATCCAATGGATAACAGTGATCATTTATAGTACAAAAAAGTGAAAAAAAAGTTTTAAAACGTTAAAAAGCTTATGTTTTCATCTCCCCTCACGGATCATATCCGTGAGAGAGGATGAAATTACGTAACTAAGGCCCCCGGATTTATCCGCAGACCTTATCCCAGCTTCTGCGCACGCACCCATCGCCAAAATGGCAGACGCATGCGCTAAAGCCGTGGATTGCCAGGGTAATTTTAAAATCTCCCTGCTCCTGGCTACAAAACTTAGCCAAGAGCCTGGAGATTTCACGGAGAGCTGCAGTGAGTGGTTCCTGATCACGTGTTCGCCGTTATCCAATGGATAATGGAAATCACGTAAAAGTAAAAAGAGGTGAAGCTTCATCTCCCCTCACCGATGTGATCGGTGAGAGGAGATGAAACTTTTTACCGGAGGCCTCCGTATTTGCACCCCGACGCGATCTTCCTCCGTGAACTTTCCCGGATTCTGCACATGTGACCACCAGCAAAACACCGGACACATGCGCAGGAGTCGGGGAGCCCAGGAAACTTAAAATCTCCTTACTCCCAGCAATCAATGGTCGCCGAGAGACTGGAGCAGTGACCTTGTTGAGCGGTCGCCGGTCATGTGATAAAAAGGTAGTGATCTACCTTAGGCCTGTCTCACGTGACCGGATAGGAATTACGGATTCCGCATGCTTCTGATCCGCGGTAATACGCAGATCAATCGCATTGGATTACAAAATTCCGCTCACATTAGTGGGTCGGAATTACGTAATCCACTCATAGAAAAGAGAGCGCAGCAGGTTCTATTTTACTGCGGCTATCCGCAGCATAGAGCCCATTGTGCTCTATGGTCACGGATATACCCACAGCCCATACGCAACTACATTGTGTATGGGCTGCGGGTATCCGTGTCATCGCTAAGCGACGGTGCAGGAAATACAAACAACAAAAAAAAGTGTACTGCGAATGACCGCCTGTGTTAGTAGGCAGTTATGCGCAGTACATTACGCGGCCGTACGCAGGGCTCACAGCTGGGATTCGCTGCGGGCCTCCGCAAGCGGATTCCACATCTGGTCGTGTGAGCCCGGCGTTATTCAGACCGCTACCTGTAATACGTAATTTACAAGAAGCCCCGGGAACGTTCGCCTTCATGCAGTTCAATGAGCAGCTTGTTGAGCGCCCTCTGTGTGAGACTGCCGCACCTCAGCAAGCTTACGAACACTCATGGAGCGCCACTTTTGACACCCCATACCCGCCGCTGAGGCCACGAAATACTCCCCAAAAAGCATGATAGAAGGGGGAATACCCGTTTTTATTGCCCCATGTACCCATCCCAACCAGCCTCCGTAATTACCCCTGTCTTCGGAAATACCACACAGTTCACATTATTACTTTTATCTAAGATTTGGGAACGCCGAAAAGGGTGCGGGGGGATGGGGGGGGGTAATTTTTTTTAACGTGCCAATTTTTATTCTGCACAAGTGGGCAATGGGGCCAGGAATTTATTCAGTTGTGCCCTGCAATCCAATGGGTGTTCCCTCCATTACAGGCCTTGCCATGTTTCCTGTAAGTAGATTAGAGCCACAACGGGAATGTTTTTGAACACAGGACGAATGGGGGTATCAATTTTGGGGTGAAAGTCTTCATACCTATGTACACTGTCGCGGGGCGACCTCTCTTCATACAGCGCGGGCATCAGCTGTTTATTACAGCTGACAACCGCGGGTAATATCTGCAACCGGCTGTGCGGCCGATAGTGGCTATTAACCCTTTAAAGGCCCCTGTCAATTCTGACAGCTGTATTTAAATCCCCCGAACGATGTTTGGAGGGGTCCCGTACGACCCCCCCCTCCCCCCCCGCGCGGTGAGATCAGGGGAGCTGTGCAGGTGTCATGGCAGCCAGGGGCCTTCTGAAAGGCCCCAGGGCTGCCTTAGCAGACTGCCTATCAAGCCATCCCCGTGGGGTGGCTTAATAGACTGCCTGTCAAATCACAGTATGACGTAATGCTATTACGTCATACTGAAGGAGCGATCAAAGCATCGCATGTTGTGGACCCCCAGGGGGGCTTAAAAGAAAAGTGAAAATAAGATCAATAAAGTTTTATTAATTGTAAAAAAACAAAAACAAAAAAAGTTATAAATGTTTAAATCACCCCCCTTTTTTCCATATCTATAATTAAAAAATTTAAATCCTAAAAGAAAAATACATATTTGGTATCGCCACATCCGTAAAAGTCCGATCTATCAAAGTAGTGCATTATTTACTCTGCACAGTGAACCTCGTCTGAAAAAAAAATAAAGAACGCCAGAAATGCACTTTTTCAATTACCCTGTCCCCCCCAAAAAACGCAATAAAAAGCGATCAAAAAGTCATATGTATTCCGAGTTGGTACTAATGTAAACTACAGGACATCCTGCAAAAAATGAGCCCTCGCACAACTATGTCGATGGAAAAATAAAAATGTTATTGCGCGCAGAAGATAGCGGCAGAAAATAATTGAAAAAAATTAAAGTTTGGTAACATAGCAATCATACAGACCCATAGAATAAAGTTATTATGTCGTTTTTGTTGCAGCTTGTTCGCTGTAGAAACCAGACGCACTGAAAGATAGTGGAATGTCGTTTTTTTTCTTCATTTTACTCCAATTTTTAAAACGTTTTTCAGTACATTATATGGTACATTATATAGCACCATTGAAAAATACAACTCGTCCCGCAAAAAACAAGCCTTCTTACAGTGATATTGATGAATAAATAAAGGAGTGCTGATTTTTTTAAAGGGGAAGGAAAAAACGAAAGTTTAAAAAAAAGGGGTCTGCGTTATTAAGGGGTTAATAAATGAGACTTTTGTGTTACAGTGTCATTCTTGCAGAGAGTAATTTATAGTTGTCACATGACAAGTTTTATGTGTTTCTACCGCACTTCTGCATAGTGGACTAAGAAAGCTTATACATACTAATCAAGTGAAAGTTCAGAGATTTGATTAGCCTGGAAATTCCAGACAACGGGACTACAGTCATGTAAAAGGTACATCACGATTGTATTTCTTTGCATAGATTTTAGAAATAGTGACGTAAGGCCCATTTACACTGGACGAAGCACGGGCAAGCGATGCCCGACACTCGTCCCTGTATCCCTACGCTCCTGTGTTCCTGCATGGGAGCTAGCACAGCTGGCTCACACATGGAGCAGCCAGCATGGGGGGGGTGGGGCAGTGCAGGAGATTTCTCTCCTCTCAATCCCCCGCCGCTCTCCATTGAGATACACAGCGACCGTTCGCTATTGAACGGCGGCTGTTTAAGCTGCACGATGAGCGATGATCTTCGTCACTCATCTTTTAGCAGCACAAAAGATGAGCGATGAAGATCATCGCTCATCGTGCAATTTAAACAGCTGCCATTCAGTAGTAAACGGCTGTGTTATGTGAATAGAGAGGGGCGGGGGGGGGGGGGGCGAGAGGAGAGAAATCTCCTGCACTGCCCCACCCCCCATACTGGCTGCTCTGTGTGCGACCAGCTGTGCTAGCTCCTGTGCAGGAGCACACGAGCGCGGACACACAGGGACAAGTGTCAGGCATCGTTTCCCCGACACTCGTCTAGTGAAATGGGCCTTTAAAGTGTAACTGTACTTTCAACAAACTTTTGAAATGTGATAGGGACATGTCAAAAGTTTAGATCGGTAGGGGTCTGGGTGCTGAGACCCCAATTGATCACTAGAATAAAGCAACAGAATTGCCAGGCTGAGAGCTGTCTGTACTTGCTAACTGAAGTTCACTCATGATCAGTGGTTGAACGGGTGAACACTCCTGATAACCACACAAACTATACCACTGCTGTTGGCAAGTGTTCGAGTCCCTCAATAGGTTTATGGATAGTGGGGAAGGAGACCATAAGTCAGGATGCATTATTGCTCTTTAAGGGGTGTGGCAATGTCTGCATAGGGGGTGGGGTCAGCGACGACACCGCGGCTCCCTCAGTCCATGCAAAAGTATATTCAGAAACAACACGAAAATCCAGTGTAAACACATCAGCCACTGGCAGGACATACTCAGTGCTATGAAAATAATAAACAGTTGCCCATCAGGGCACTAACTAAACAGTAGCTTTCCTTACTCACTACTAACACATTGGCCTAACATCACTTCACATACCCAACAAGGTTCCAGTCTGGAGGCGTCCTTCCCCTTCAGATTAGTGGCGTTACCACAGCCTGGTCTCTCATAAACGTCAGGCTTTCAGTCTCCTCTTAGCCTCCCTCTTAGGGAGTAGCTCCAGCTCTCTCAGAGCCTGGCACAGAACGTCTTTCAGCAACAGCTTGCAGCTTGGCTCTCAGCTTGTACCCCCAGCTTGCAGCCAGGAACTGAATATGTCTGGAGAACTTAGCTCCTCTAGATAAACACGCATGGCTGTCCCTGCTGATTAGCAAACATTTAGTACACAGACCTGGATACAGCCCCCTGCAGGCCATTCTCTGAATAGACTTGCCAGAGGGGGCATTATTACTTTCTAGAGGGAAAAGAAGACGACACTATTACTTTCTAGGGTACACACAAAGAAAATTATTACTTTCTAGGGGGTTACACAAGAGGCATTATTTGTCAGAGGCACAACAGTAGGTGTTATGATAAGGGGGACACAAAAGGAGCATTATGACTGTGTGGGACTATTGAGAAAATCACTAGTACTCTGCATCAGATGGAGAAAAAGGAAATTGATCAATTCCAATCAGAGATGAAGTCACCCATGAGGTTCACGATATGACTGTACTGTAATAATTTATACGCTCTGCAGAGTGCATGTGTAGAACGTGTATCTACCACTATATGATTACTATACAGTGGTGATATTGGTCTTTGTACAGTGATTTTTTTTTTAATTCAGTTACAGTTTGTCCTGGTCAATAATATGAATCAGTAATTAGTCATGCTAATGGTCATGAAAAGGGCAGTATTATTTGGGCCTTGAATAGAGTATCATTGGTAACTTAGGCCGGTATTAGTGTATCTTGACACCACCAGAAGCTAGGGGTTTGACAGGAGGAACGCCCCTCTCACACCCCTAGCTCCCAATTGGACTAAAAAGCTAAGATCCTGGAATGAGCCAAAGTGCATGGGGAAGCGGCATAGTAATTGAGTGAGGAGGGCTTGCTGTCCGTTAGCCGCTGCTCACCTGAAGCGCTGTAAGCGGCTCTCCCCCGTCCTCCCAGCTGTTGTCCTCCTACTTCTGCTGTCTGAGGCAGTGTTTGGCCGACGCATGTCTGGAAGCACTGTAAGTGGCTCTCCCCCGTCCTCCCAGCTATCGTCCTCCTACTTCTGCTGTCTGAGGCAGTGTCCGGCCGGCGCATGTCTGAACATTTTGCCCTCTGCTGCTACAGGTGGACAGCCCTGCGCTGTGTCCTGCCACATGGCAAGCGGCGGTAAGGAAATGGAGGGGAGAAGTTGGGGGGAAAGGCCTTCAGCCGCGCCGCCGGGAAACACGCACCACGGTCTTGTAGGTTCCCTGATGGCCACCCCACTCAGCGCTGTCACACACAGCGGGATGCTTTGCTCTTGCTTGCCGCCGGAGAGCCCTTTTCAGCTACGCCAATGCGCGCCTCCTGCTCGGGGCCAACTAGAAAGATGTGTGCGGCCCTCCATGAATGTACGCGGGGAGGGTGTTTCAGCTGGGCTGCATAGCAGCGGGGTCCGTTCTTGTTGCCGGGCGAGGGGAGTGGGTTTTAGGTGTCCCAATGCACAGATCGGCAATAAACGGAGGTAAAGGAATCCCAACATTTCGGGTGCTGCCTCAGCTTACTGGGCTAACAGGACCTGATGCACAGCAAGCTCTTCCAGCCAATCACGTACAGGGGGCGTCAACCCCTGTCAATCTTGACTCCACCAGTAAATCCTGGTGGCATCATGATACACTAATACCACTTAGGCCTTTGCTTTTTATTTAATAACAGTATAGAGGTAAAAATGAATTACTGCATGGTGGTTATATTTGCTTGTGGTATAGCAGCAATAATGTTTTATGATAACTATATATCTATATAAAATTTTTTGGAGGGTGAAGAGGACATATGCTTTGAGACTTAGCAATACCCCTCGTTCATATAGCATTTGTGAACTACACTAAATGATCACAGCATTTGGAACAACTGGTGTGTGATCAGTAACACAGTACCACATGATGGACGCGTCATGATCTGCTTTTAAATAATGGGCCGACCTTTCCGCAGCAGAAGGCAACATTTAGCAGTCATGGATAAACGTGGTTACTACCTTCACCACAGACAGATTGTTAGTGCCCAGAGGTATGGCGTATTTCAGAAACAGTCACAGAGTGCTATTGTCAACAGAACAGTTCTCGGTGTCATTGAGCTCGGATCACTAGAGAATGGTTGGAGGAACCTGTCAATGAATTCTCCACACTGCCTTGGCCCCAAACCCACCGAACTGTAACCCCATTGAACATATTTGGTATATATGCTAGAAAGGCCTGTGAGATCTGCTCCTACTTATCCACAAAATGTGCACCAACTGCGAGAACTGCTGCAGCGGGCACGGGTCGAGTTGAGTATGAAGGATGTTCGCCGCCTTGCGGAATCTGTTCCCTGATGTCTGAAAGTCACCCGAAAAAAGTGGACCAACCAGTTATTGAGTTGGCGTTCCTAATGTAGTGATTGTTCAGTGTATATTTCATATATACACTGGGAGATTTCCTGGTGGATACACTGAATGCATAGTTGACCTCTTACCCATACTTTTGGCATATGCTGGTCCTCTATGTCTTGGCATACTTTTTTTTAGCTACATTGAATAGTAAATGATGCTATTCTATGCAGATGGATCCTGTAAAAAAAGTATATTGCTTGGTATACCTTTTTTATGATGAGATGCCATTGCAGATTTGCATCAATGTATACCTATACATTGGCATGCGTCACCGTCTTCTGTTGGAGGCATACATTAAAAAATTCTTGCTAAACAAGTCAAATTGACTATTTGACTAATAAACATTGTGTTTTATCTAGGACTTTGTGCCAAACAATTGAGAATGGTCTGGTCTTGTATTATTTCTTGATAGCTGAAGAGTAGGCACCAAGAAGGATTTCCTTTGGTGGGCCCAAGGTACTCCAGTCTGTCAGTTGATGCAGGGATACCTAGCCCTAAGGTTTTGCATTATTAAACATTTTCTCACTACTGTGTTTGCTATGAGATGGTTTTGTATTTTTAGCATAGTAAAAGAAAATTGGAAATGTGTTCAGATTGTCTGGTGATGTCATTATTTTACAACATTGGCCTATGACAAGTGGGTAGATGGAAGATTTTAGCAGTACAGTACATTTATATAGCCTGTGTGGTTCTTGTATAACCCCGTGTTTTCTTTTTAAAAAAAACATAAGCCTTTAAGGTGTCAGAGGATGGAAAAACAGACTCACACATGATAGATCACCAGGGGATTTTACATCTTCTATCTACTCAGTGACAAGTAAAGATACTTCCTGTTGCTTCATTTTGAACCTTCGAGATTCTGTTGCTGCAGGTGTTTCCCTCGGACTCAATTACCAACTGTCAAATTATAATTGTTTCCTTGTATGCATCTTTCTTCCGCCTTTCAAATGGGATTGTACATGCATGTAAATATGTCTATTAAATGCTTCTATCATGCATAATTTATTCCGTTGGTGATGACTAATATGCATTTTTATTGACCTAGTAATGGGCTTTTAATTTGCGCATACATCTTTTTAAGGCAGTAGTTTAGTTGTCTGCTGACAGCCAGGCTCCTGCTCTAACTGCTAAATGTGGAGAAAATTTAGATCCTGTCAATTTAACCCCATACACGCCACAATCAATAGCAACTGCAGAGTCTAAGCAGATGACAAGGGGAGGACGATCCTTCTGTCACCCATCGGCACCACACAGTGTAATTGAAAAGTACCAATGGGTACTCATGGCAGCCGGAAGCCTGACAAAGGCCTCCCTGTCTGCTGTGTAACTCATCTTATTAGATCCAGCCTCTGGCAGAGTCTAATAGGCCATTGTCATAGGCTTAGCAGAATACATTACATAAGTAATGCAGTGTACTATCCTAGCGATCGGACCATTGCATTTTCAAATCCACTTGAAGGACTAAAAATAGCATTTAAAAATTCAATGAAGTTTAATTTAAAGGGGAAAAAATCCAGTTAAAAAAATGCATTTTAACCCCCGAAACACTTTTTAAATGGATAAAGTACCAAAGAATTTTTTTAAAAGGTAACACATAATAAGTATTCCTGTGTGCATAAGAACCCAGACAGTGAAAATGGTTTGTTTTTTATTGCACAGGGGGAACAATTGCGTAAACGTAATTTTAAAAACTAACACCAGAATTATTTTTCTTTTGTTTGCCTCCCAAAAACTGCATTAAAAGCAATCAAAGAGCCATTAAATATACAACTTGTCCCACAAAAAACAAGCCCTCATACGGCAATGTCAACAAGTTATGGCTCTTACAATGTGATGATGACGATTGCTTGGTCCTTAAACCAAAAAATAGGCTCATCATTAAGGGGATAATGATATATATGACTAATGTTTTATCCAATGCTTTGAAATACATCATTGCACAGCTAATTCCATGCCATCATCTGTAAACAGATCAGGTGATCTCGAAAAGTATTATAACGTTATAATTAGAGATAAGCGAGCATGCTCATCCGAGCTTGATGCTCGTTCGAGCATTAGCATACTCGAATGTACTTGTTACTCGAGCCGAGCACCACGCGGTGCTAGAGAAAATTTCACCTTCTCCTCCCCACATGTTTTCAATGAAGCCACAGCTGATGCCGGCAGCTCCATTATAAAAACAATGGTCTGCCGGCACCTCTGAACTGCTTTTCATGGAAGGGCTTTACATAAAAGTCCTTCCCTAAAAAATAATAATTTTAGTGTAAAAAAAAAATAATTTAAAAACGTACCCTCCACCGATGCCGTGTCCCCTGCGGGGATGAAGAACACATCTGCCGCATGCGGCAGATGTTTCCTTCATCCCCACTAGTAAAAAGAATTCCTTGCTGCTACATCTGCCACATCTGTGACAGATGCAGCAGAGGAATTCTGCGATTCCCTACCGCAGCTGTCACACATAACAGCTGCCATAGAGGATCCTGCTGCCGGCCCCCCAGTCATTGGATTTCAGGGAAGGGCTTTAAATATAAGCCCTTCCTTGAAAAAACAGGAAAAATAGTATAAACATTTTTTAAAAATTATATACTCACCTCCCTTCAGCTGTCGGGGCACAGCTGCATCTTCTCCGCTCTGTCCCCGGTTCTGTAGTGCTGATCTATCAGCAGGCGGGGATTTAAGATCCCCGCCTTCTGAAAGAGCTGATTGTGATTGGATGAGGCGCTCAGCCAATCACAGGCAGCTCTGGCCTGTCATTCATTTGTGGGAAGATGCCTGTGATTCGCTGAGCGCCTCAGCCAATCACAATCAGCTCTTTCAGCAGGCGGGGATTTTAAGAGCAGATATGTTCTACATCCCCCAGGGGACACGGCAGCGCCGGAGGGTTAGTTTTTTTTATTTTTTTTTTTTTTTTACACTGAAATTATTGTTTTTCAGGGAAGGTCTTATATGTAATGCGGCTCCATTGAAAACAATGCAGAGCATGGGGCACCTTGAAAAATGCTCGAGTCTCCCATTGACTTTATGGGGTTCATTACTCGAGCTGAACTCTCGAGCATTACAAAAAGCTCGGCTCGAATAACGAGCACCCGAGCATTTTGGTGCTCTCTCATCTTTAGTTATAATACAATATTACATGTTATCGCCTTATGAAGCATATAACTTTCACTTTGAATCACTGGAATACCTCATTAAGTTGGCTAGGGCTTTCCAGAGTTGGTTGGAGAAATGTGCCAAAATTTGAAGGGATCTTCAGCAATGAGAGAAGAAGGTGTGAACATACACTTCGAGAGATTCCAAGGTGTTAGAAGATCATTAAAAATACTCAGAATTACTGTACAAATAGCGCGATGTAACTGGAAGACAGCCATATATGAGATGACAATAGACATTCTTTGCATTTAACTTAGGATGCTTCTTGAAGGGTGGGTTTGCACATTGTGTATGCCTGTGATATGGCAGACAATTTCGCCAGCATGGTGATTGACACGATTTGAAAGTGACTGCAACTAAAGGCCAAACACTTGAATATGGTGTGCTGTGCTGTCAGCGTGCTCACTTCATATATCTCACGATCCACGTGGATGACACTTTTTCCTGCATGGAATTTTTTGCTGCAACTAAAGGCATCTTCATTGTTAACAGCCGCAAAGTGCACTGGCATTTCAGTGCATAACCGTACAGCCGCGAACAATGAAAGCTCTTTTAGCGGCAGTCACTTGCCAACCACAGCAAATCTTTAATGTGTGAATCCAGCCTAACTAAGTTTTGTCCACTGGCGTAACTATAGGGGTTGCAGGGGATGCAGTTCCACTCGGGCCCAGAAACCTTAGGGGACCCATAAGACCCCTCTTCTCCATATAGCTTTATAATTGGGGGGCCCTGTTACAGGTTTTACATTGGGGCCCAAGAGTTTCAAGCTATGCCTCTGGTTTCGTCCATATTCAGACAAAGATTTTTCAAGCTAAAAAATCCACCACTGATTTGACAGAAAATCCACAGCAGAGATCGAAAGCTAACCATGGATTTGCAGATACATGGCATAAAAGCAGGGTACTGTAGAATAAGGCACCTTAATGACTACTTCAAAGCTGCTGTCCAGCTGGAAATTATTGATGGCTTATCCTCAGGATAGGTCATAAATAGTAGATTAGTGGTGGTCTGCTGCCTGGGATCCCCGCTCATCAGCTATTCCCTGGACCAATGTGCTTATGTACTGAGCTGATTTATGCATGAAGCAGATAGTTCCATTCCCACTGCAGTGGCCAGGCTTGGTATTGCAGGCAAACTTCCCACTGAAATGAAAATAAACATGACTGCAATACTGTGCCTGTCCACCACAGTGGGAATGGACCTGTCTGCTTCCTATAGAAATTAGCTCAGTGCATAAGCACATCGTTCCAGCAAAATGCTGATCGGTGGGGATCACAGGCAGTAGACCACAGCCAATCTAGTCTTTATGACATATCCTGAGGAAAAGCTATCATTAGTTTACAACTGGGCAACCGCTTTAAGGTGGTCATAAGGGGCCATATTCCACAGCACCCTGCTTTTACACCCTGTATCTATGGCAGTGCAAACTGCAAATCCGTAGCCAGGTGGCAGACCCTGGACGATCTACTATTGATGGTCTGTCCTAAGCATAGGCCATCAATAGTTTACAACTGGACAATCCCTTTAAAAAGACATATTGGCAGTCATCAACAGGTTAAACTACTATAACTTTTTTTTTTAATTTTGCAGGAAACATAACAACAATCACTACCACAGATGAGGATATCCTGACTGCAAATCAGGACATCAAAACCTCTGACATATGAAGTGAGTAATATTAATTAACTTACAATGGCACCTGTTGTGGGGTGCTATAGATTAGGGAACAAATAAACTGTCACTCCTAGAAGTTGATGTGTTAAATGCGGAAGAACTGGGCAAGTGTAAAGATCTGAGCAACTTTTACAAGTCACCCAGCACCCAAGAGCCACTACTGGTGAGCGCATATATCACATTTATTAGGTGTATATATGGTGTAGTCCCTGACACAAAAAGAGCTGGGGAAAAATAGACATCAGAACACAAAAGTAGAATTGGATACGTAAATTTACAGCAGCAAGGTGCAAAGTATTTTATTGTTAAGACTTATTCACACAAGCGAGTGTGGTTTTGATCAGTGCAAACTGATTTCACTGTGGGTGTATGTGCATTTTACATCAGTTTTAGTTTTGTAACACACTAGTGTCATCCTAGGGGCCACTGTGGGAATCACTTTTATTACTGTGGCTGATATAGAGGACACTATTACTACTGAGGCCACAGTGTGGGTCACTATTACTACTGAGGCCACAGTGTGGGTCACTATTACTACTGAGGCCAATATAAGAGACGCTAGCACTTCTGAGGCCACGGTAGGGGGTCACTATTTTTACTGGGGCTGATATAGGGGACACTATTACACTGAGGCCACTGTGGGGTCACTTTTTTTACTGGCGCTGATATAGGGGACACTATTACTACTGAGGCCACTTTGGGGGACACTATTACTACTGAGGCCACTGTGGGGATCACTGTTTCTACTGAAGCTACTCTGCATGTGGCAGCGTACCTCATGCTGACTTAGGGTATGTTTACACTTGGCGGAAATGCTGCAGAATGTCTGCCACAGAAATTTCTGTGGCAAATTATGTAGCATTTCCGCATAAAAAAAAACTGTCAAAATCCACACTATTGGTGCAGATTTTCACTAAAAATCAGTTGCATACCCGCAGCTGATGTCATACTATGCGACGCCCCCCTCACCTCCTCTAAAGGCTTCCTGCTGTCAGCACTGCCCGGCTTCTGGTTCCCAGCGGCCTGGTCAGGTACGGCAGTACTGGTTAGGTGATGCTGGTCAGGTGAGGCGACTACAGCCCACTGGGAACCAGAAACCAGGGAGTGCTGATAGCGGGAAGCCTTTGGTGGAGATGAGGGGAGTGCTGCACAGTATGAGATCAGCAAATTTCCAGTCAAAATCCACACCAATAGTACTCCAGAGCTCCAGCTAGGAAAGAAACATAGGGCATTCCTACCTGTCTATTTTGAAGCAGCCCTGTCCTTTTTATAATGACGGGGGTACAATCATACGTTTAATAAGCCCCATCCCCTGACCTGTTGGCACTTTGCAGTAAATGAGTGGGTTTTGGGTTGCAGTTTGCACACTCGGTCTCTAAAAGATTCACCATCAGTGTCCTAGTGAAATCCATTTTTCATGTATGTAAAAAAAACAAAGGTTGCCCAATTAGTGTAATTTAAAACATCAGTTGAAGTCAATGGGTGCGAGTGCATTCCAATTATTTTGAACACACTCATTGACCTAAATGGTTGTTTCTGGCCCCAGAATAGCACCAAAATAGGACATGTTGCAATATTTCAGATGGAAAATTGCAAATTGTTAAAAATGTTCTATAGGTTTAAGATTTTATATTATCAATAAATGCAAAATGTATGAACCAAACTTTGCAACTAAAGTATTGCATAAAGTACAATGTATCACGAAAAAGCATTCTCAGGGTGACTTCACATCTGCATTGGGGATTCCACTTTCCTGTTGCATTTGGGAAGCAGGTAAGGGAAACCCCCACAGCTGAATGGTTCCAGCTCTGGATGGAACCGAACAGCGCCAGATAGACCCCATTGACCATGATGGGGTCCACCCGCTTTTTGCCCAGCTGCCTGGCTTTTGGATGGAAGAAAAAGTGCTTTTTCTTCCGGTATTTTCAGCCAGATCTGTGATGGAATCTCTAGCTGTAGGTTCCGATGCAATTGTGAGACCGGCCTCAGAATCACTTATATAAGTAAAAGCATTCTAAAGTTATTACTGCTTAAAGTGACACAGATCAGAATTGAAAAATGGGTCCTACTCAGGAAGGCCAAAACGGACTACAGGAGGAAGGGGTTAAAACAAGAAGACATGTGAGACCACCCTTATTATTTACTTCTAGTGCATAACAATCTGTCCTGGTCATGCTTAAGACACACAGGCACTTGGCTCATTGCAAAGCAGGGCTGTAAAGGTGCTTTTACATGGGACAACCTGTCAGGCATTTGTGCCAATGATGATCATTTCTGTGCTTTTACACAAGAACGATCAGCTCTAGTGAATGGAGGCAGGGGGGCTGGGGATTGTTCCGACCCGCCTGCCACCATTCACAGTAAATGGGCAGTTGTTCATAGATGAATGACTGTCTGCTTACATAGGCTGATCTGTCAATCAGTTTTTATGCGTGCAGAAACTGAATGACGAACAAATTTGTCGCTCAGTGGTGCATGCGTTTAGACTGAAGGATAATTGTTCAGATTCTCAGTGCTCGTAGGAACCTGAACGATTTCAAGGACCCCAAATGTAAGCAGTTGTACACTTGTGAGGCAATCACATGGCCAGAGCAGATCTTTATCCACTGGAAATAAACAATGAGTCCTCTGACAGCCACCAGAGATATTGAAAAGTGCAATGAATTGAAAGTATATTAGAAAATTGTATCACTTTTTACTATATAAAAAAGGGATTTTACAGGATTTTTTTTTCTTTGCACTTTTCTGCTTTTAGGGTACTTTCACATGGGCATCTTTGTTCACTGCGATTTTTGAGCGTCAGCGATGCTTTCTTTATTGAGAATAATTTCAAATCGCAGCCGCCGACCGCGTGACTTTTTATCACAAGAGTCGGTGGGACTTTGTAATGTTAAAATCGCATTGCATCACAATGCATGTTAGTTGTGTTGCGATGCGATAAAAAACAGGCTCTATAGGGAATCAGGGGAGATAAAAAAAAAAAAAGATTGCAGAAAGATAGAGCATTCTGCAAATTTTTTTATCTCAACATCGCTGAAGGGAAGAAAATTGTAAATCATTGATTTTCTAAACTGCATCAGGTAAAAATTGTGTGAAAATTGCGTGATTTTCTTGCCGATGTGAACCCACTTAAAGGCTTGTTTCACACAAGTGTTTGAGTCTTTTGCCGTGAGAAAATCATGGCAAAATCGCATCTTTGTTCACTGCAGTTTTTGAGTGTCAGCAATGCTTTTGGCCTGTTTCGCACAGCCTACAAAATTGCACGATTTTGTAGCGATTCAACATCGCTACAAAACGCATGCATGTGAAGCCCATTCTTTCCTATGGATTCTTTCAGGCTACAAAACATTGCTAATGTGAAATAACCCATTGGCTTCACATACATGCGTTTTGTAGCAATGTCGCATCGCTACAAAGTTGTTCAAATTTGTAGCCCGTGTGAAACAGGCCTTTTTTTTCAGAATAATTTCGCATCACTGCTGCCAGCCATAAAATTGCGTGTTTTTTTATTGCAAAAGTCAATGGTCCTTTTTAATGTTAAAATCGCATTGCATCAAAACGCATTTTAGTTGTGTTGTGATGTGATAAAAATAGGCTCCATAGAGAAACATGCAAGATAAAAAAAAAATTAAATTAAAAATCGCACATCACAGAAAGATAGGGAATGCTGCGATTTTTGTTATCTCTCAACATTGTATTAGTGAAAACATTGCTGATGGGATGGCTTAGTGTGGTTTCACACTGGCGAGAAAATCGCGCGATTTTCGCCTGCTGTGATAGTCAGTAAAAAAGCAGAATATGGAACCAATGATTTACAACGGTTTCACTCCCATCTGTGATGTTTTCACTGATGCGATGTTGAGGGAATGAAAAAAATTGCAGCTTGTTCTCTTTCTGCTATGTGCAATTTTTTTATATCTCCCGTGTTTTCCTATGTAGCCTCCTTTTTAATGCAACATAATTAACATACATTGCAATGCGTTTAGAGGAAAGCAGGTTTCATCACCAACGTAGAAAAGGGTTCTTTACTGTAAGAGCAGTTAGACTGTGGAACTCTCTGCCTGAGGATGTGTGATGGCAGGATCCATAGAGGAGTTTAAAAGGGGACTTGATGTCTTTCTGGAGCGGAAGGATATTACAGGATATAAATCTTAGGTTAATTGTTAATCCAGGTATACAGGCAGGTAGGAACTATTAGGGGTTGATCCAGGGAATAGTCTGATTGCCCTTAGGGAGTCGGGAAGGCATTTTTTCCCCACAAGGGCTATTTGGCTTCTGCTCTTGGTTTTTTTTTGCCTTCCTCTGGATCAACAGCACAGGAGGATAAACAGGCTGATCTAGATGGACATTGTCTTCATTCGGCCTTACATACTATGTTACTATGTAATATTAGAAAGTCCCATTGACTTTTGCTATAAAAAAAATCACGTGATTTTAAAGCAGGTGGCAGCAATGCAATGTGAGATTATTCTAAAAAAAAGCATCGCTGATGCACAAAAATCGCAGTGAACAAAGATGCAATTTTTTTTTTTTTTTTTTTGGGTGGCAAAATCACGAGTGCCCGTGTGAAACTAGCCTTAGGAGGATATAAAAAAGCTGAACCTCAATGCTGCTGTGAATATTGTCTTAAACATAGCTAACATTAAATGTCATTCTAGTTCCATTACTCACACTGAAGTCTTTGAGACATGTGACCAGGGAAACTCTACAATACCTATTTGATGTATCGCAAATGTACTTTTATATTAATAACTTTAAACATGAGGGTTTTCCTCATAAGATTTAAATATGTTCAGCTATAATCTTTTTTGCTTGCGTTAAGTCCTAAAAAGGTCCAGTGAACTGTAAATGAAGTGAGAAAGAGTCAGCTGACTTCAAGAAGCTCTGTGGCAGCAGGAGGGGAAGTACACAATGTACTTTTTTTCTTTCATTTTTACCACTGGAAACCAGTCCCACTTTGTGTCACAAGGTCAGAAAACCACCACGCGCTTATTCCTTTTGGCATAATCGAATTATTGCACGACCCACATTACATCCTTTTCTATATCACTTTAGGAAACTTCAAAATTAACCCAGGCTTTTATTGACATTAACTTTGGCTATGATCTATTTCAGGTTCATTAAGTTCAGTGTTTGGGGATTTTTCTTTTAGTTCTGTGTTTTTCTGCCTTTTTGACAATTGATTAAACATTTGAGTTTTTGTAGTGGAAAATGACAGTCCCACAATACTTTCTATGAATAGAAAAGTTAATGTACAAAATTACTGTTTTGCTATTAAAAAAGGTCACAGAAAATAGTATTTATCTATTAATGAGTTATTTACCTATGGCTTTATTTATTGATTTTCAAATCCAAAACATATTCACCAAAATCAGCAACAAAATCCACATATAAAAATTTAGGTTGGTTCAAAAGTGTAATATTAGGCCGGCTGCACACGACTGTGACGGGCTCCGCCGCGAAATTCCGCGGCGGAGCCCGTCACGGCGCCCCCCAGGAGACCCCATACTTACCTGCGGATGCGGCGTCCTCGCTCCCGCATGACGCTTCCCCGCTCACCTCCGCCGCGTCATGTGACACGCCCACCGCGGTGGGCGGGAAAGCGTTTTCGCGCTATAGATAGCGTGAACGGACGGCTTCCATTGACTGCAATGGAAGCCGTCCGCGCGTACACCTGCGGCAAATAGAGCATGCCGCGGGTGAGGACGGGTGAATTCACAGTGCGGAATTCCGCGGTTGAATTCCGCACCGTGAGCACTGAGCTATTATTATGTTCAATAGAACCTAATAGCTGCGGGCAATGCAGTGGATTTCCGCCGCGGATTACGCGGCGGAAATCCGTTCGTGGGAAGGAGGCCTATATGATGTAAATCCGACCTAACATATGTAGCCGGATCAGAGGCGTAGCTTGAAGCTTCTGGGCCTCAATGCAAAACCTGTAACAGGGCCCCCAACTGTAATGCTTTTTTCATAGTACTGGGCTCCCTATGGGCCCCCTAAGGCTCCTGGGCCCGGGTGTAACCGCATCCCCTGCACCCTCTATAGTTACACCACTGAGCCCGATTAATACATCAATATCTAATATCTGCAGTGGACATTTATTTATTAATGCCCTGGGCTGCAGAGGATAATAAAGGGAATATATCATTTGTCCTATGGTTTAAATGACATTTCTATATTAAAAATATATGTACATATTTACATGCTAGGCTGAAAAAAGACAAATGTCCATCCAGTTCATCCTGTTTCCACCCCCTTTGTTAATCCAGAGGAAGGCAAAAAAAACTCAATGAGGCAGAAGCCAATTTACTAGAGATGAGCGAGCGTACTCGCTAAGGCAAACTACTCGAGCGAGTAGTGCCTTATGCGAGTACCTGCCCGCTCGTCTCTAAAGATTCGGGTGCTGGCGGGGGGTGGGGAACGGCGGGGGAGAGCGGGGAGGAACGGGGGGAGATCTCTCTTTCCCTCTCTCCCTCCCCCGCTCCCCCCCTTCCCAACTTCAAAATGAGAGTTAGAATAATCCTTGCATGAACATTTGAAAAGTTCCTCACCCTTGTTTGTCCGGCGGAGAAAATAACAGAGTCCACACATGATGAAAATTGAATGCCTCAATCACTGGAAACGGACAGTGACTGGAACTTTACTTCTTTAAATATAACTTTCACACACCAGTGCAGGAATAACAGTTGAGCATGGTTAGGGAGGAGAACACAGGATGACACCTGGCCTACAGTTCTGCAGTCCCAGTTATCTGTATGACTCCGCTCCTGGCCAGAACACACACACTGCAGGACACAGGATGACACTGGGCCTACAGGCTGAGTTATCTGTAAGGCTCCGCTCCTGGATAAACACACCAGAGGTGGGAAGAATACTCCATTGACACTCACTTGTAGACGGAACACTGCATTGTGGGCTCCTTTCTTCCACTCTCACTCAAGGTGGGGGTCCTGGGATGGGGACATCAGGA
The DNA here is from genome assembly GCF_035609145.1 of Eleutherodactylus coqui. Lineage (NCBI taxonomy): Eukaryota > Metazoa > Chordata > Amphibia > Anura > Eleutherodactylidae > Eleutherodactylus > Eleutherodactylus coqui. The sequence continues at coordinate 226,051,430 of NC_089837.1, forward strand.
TATCTCTCCTCAGCTTTCATTTTCGACCACATAGGGTTGAAGGTACCCCCATGTGGCAATGAAACTCTGAACACAGACAGACTTCTTACACCTTTTGGCCGGCATTCCTATATATATCATACAACATCACGTGACAAGACAATTGGTTACATTTTCCAGACATATCCCAGCCACTTTCAGACATTAACCTCTTACATGCTGCAGCTGTGCAATACACATAACTAAAGACAGACAGTTTGCACAGTGCATCCACACTGAAGACATGACTTATATGACAGTTATGGAGGGGCCAGATATATAGACTTCGGACCACTACATATTCTCAGGCAGAGAGTTCCATAGTCTCACTGCTCTTACAGTAAAAGATCCCCTTTTATGTTGATGTAGAAACCTTCTTTCCTCTAGATGTAGAGGATGTCCTCTTGTTACTGTCGCAGTCCTGGGTATAAACAGATCATAGGAGAGATCCTTGTATTGTTCCCTTGTGTATTTATACATAGTTATTTGGTCACCCCTTAACAGTCTTTTTCTAGGGTGAATATATTTCCATTTTGATAGCCTCTCAGGGTATTCTTGTTCTCCCATTCCGTTTGTTAATTTAGTTGCCAGTGTTTGACCCCTCTCCCCCTCAAGCATTGCAATGTCTTTTCTGCATATTTTGTGAGACGCTAAAGGGCTTAGTAATAGATGGCTGGTATGTCTCACCTCGGTTTAGAGGTTATGCCCAGTGGATATGAAGGAAGTTCATGTCTCACTGCAGGGGACCTGGAGGAAAACCAGGGATGCAATATGATCTCCAGCAAGAGTAGTTGCTGGAGATGTTTTGTAAAATATGTTTAGGCCTGTTTTTTTTTGGAATGGATGGCAGGCTTGGTAGTGGGGCTGTCCATTCCACCCCCTCCACTCCAGGTCTTATTAGGGGGAGGCAAGCTCTCCAGGTGTAGAGGCTGGTTAGTTAACCCAGTCTATAAAGTCTGCAGCTGTGCAGACAGGGAGGAGGCCGGGTGCAGCTAGGAATGCTGGAAGCTGCTGGTCTCAAGGGATGCTCTATTCCTGACCCAGGAAAAACTGGACTTTGTGCAACTGTGTGGTTTTTCGTGCGGCTGCAGCGAGCTGTATGTATAGTCAGGGATGGACACTGTATAGTGAGTGCTGGATAAGCATGATTTTGATTTATGCCTGAAGTTAAGGCTGAATTTAGTTTATTTTTACGCTTGCTAATAAACCCAGGCCAAGCTTGTATGGACTTTATCTACTGTTGTGGTCTCTGACTGCCGCTCACACTGCAATCCCGCGCTCTACCTGAGCAGACTCTCCCACAATTTTTACTTGTTTTTTTTTTTAATGTTTCATTATATATGTGAGAGTACAGTGTGGATATGTTATGTGATAGTATTGTATGGGGACAGTAATACATTTTACATTACAATGTGTTGTATTATAATATACTGTTCTAGTGAGCTTAGACAAGTTTTGTGACTGCTCACTGAGAAAGCATTACATGGCAGCAATTATGTTATTCTTAAACAGGGTTCATATGGGGCACAATTGCTGCAGAATTTTTGTGTGGACTTTCCGCATGGAAATTCCGCATGCATTCTTAACCCCTTAGTGACGAAGCCTGTTTGCGCCTTAGTGACGGAGCCAAATTTTGGAAATCTGACATGCGTCGTTCAACGTAGCATAACTCCGTAAAGGCTTTATATATCCAAGTGATTCTGACATAGTTTTTTCGCCACATGTTGTACTTCATTTAGGTTGTAAAAAGAGACCGATATAATATGTGTATATTTATTAAAAGTACCAATATTGGAAAAATTTTGAAAAAATTGTCATTTTTTTCACATTTTCAACCGTAACAGCTCAAATATGTCCAAACATACTGTATACATTTTTGATAAGATACATATTTCCATCTGTTTACTTTATTCTGAATGCACACTTGAAAAACTTTTTTTTTTTTGTTTAACCATTTAGAGGACATACAAATTTAACATTACTTTTCAGCATTTTGAGGAACACTTTGTTTTCCTGCACCAAACCAAGTTTGCAAAGGCTCATAAGTGTCAGAATAATAGATACCCCCCCCAAATGACCCCATTTTAAAAACTACACCTCTTAATGTATTCACTGAGGGGTGTCATGAGTATTTTGACCCCACCAGTTTTTTTCAGGAATTAATTCAATTTAGAGGAGAAAAAATAAAATTTCATATTTTTGCAAATATGTCATTTTAAAGACATATTTTTTTCCTATAGAGCCCATGAAAATGAGGATTTACACACGAAAATGGATACCCCCGTTTCTCCCGTGTTCAGGAACATACCCATTGTGGCCCTAATCTTATGTCTGGATGCACAACGGGACCCAAAATGAAAGGAGTAGTCGGTGTCTTTCAGAACATAAATTTTGCTTGAAGGCGTTTTAGGCCCCATAGCACTTTTGTAGAGCCCTTGAGCGGCCAAAACCAAAGAAAGCCCCCACAAGTGACCCCATTTTGAAAACTAGACCCCTTAACGAATTTATCTAGGGGTGTACTGCCCATTTTGACTCCACAGTTTTTGAATGAATTCAAGCCAAGCAAAAGGAAAAAATTGTGATTTTCGTTTTTTGGCAATTCTGTCATTTTAAAAACAGCTTTTTTTGTACAGCACACACATGAATGGAGACTTGCACCCCAAAATAGATACCCCTGTTTGTCCCGTGTTCAGAAACATACCTATTGTGGCCCTAATCTTTTGTCTGGATGCACAATGGGGCCCAAAATGAAAGGAGTAGTCGGTGGCTTTCAGAACAGAAATTTAGCATGAAGGTGATTTAGGCCCCATTGCCTACTTGTAGAGCCCTTGAGCGGCCAAAAGACAGAGAGCCCCCACAAATGACCCCATTTTGAAAACTAGACCCCCTAACGAATTTATTTAGGGGTGTACTGTGTATTTTTACACTACAATTTTTGAATAAATCTAAGCAAAGCAGTAGGAAAAAAATTACAATTTTCATTTTTTTGGCAGTTGTATCAATTTAAAAACAGGTTTTTAGTACAGCACACATAGGAATGAAGACTTTCACCCCAAAATGGATACCCCCGTTTGTCCCATGTTCAGAACCATAACCCTTGTAGCCCTAATCTACTTAAAGGACACATGGCTAGGCCTATAATGGAAGGAGCACCCGTTGGATTTCAGGGTACAACGGAATAAATTCCAGGCCCCATTGCCCACTTATAGAGCCATTGAGCGTCCAAAACGATTAAAAAAAAACACAAATGACCCCATTTTAAAAACTAGACCCCTTAACGAATTTATCTAGGGGTGTATTGCGTATTTTGACCCCACAGTATTTGAATAAATCTAAGCAAAGCAGAAGGAAAAAATTACGATTTTCATTTTTTTGGCAATTTTGTCAATTTAAAAACTGGTTTTTTTTGTACAGTGTACATAGGAATGAAGACTTTCACCCCAAAATGGATACCCCCGTTTGTCCCGTGTTCAGAAACATACCCATTGTGGCCCTAATCTACTTACAGGAAACATGGCAAGGCCTATAATGGAGGGAACACCCGTTGGATTGCAGGGCACAACTGAATACATTCCAGGCCCCATTGCCCACTTGTACGGAATAAAAATTGACACCTTAAAAAAATATCCCCCCCCCCCCCACACACAAACCCCCTACCCCTCCGCCCTTTTCGGCGTTCCCCAAATCTTAGATAAAAGTAATAATGTGAACTGTGTAATATTTCCAAAGACAGGGGTAATTACGGAGGCTGGTTGGGATGCGTACATGGGGCTATAAAACCGGGTATCCTCCCTCCTCTCATGCTTTTTGGGGGTATTTCGTGACCTCAGTGGCGGGTATGGGGTGTAAAAAGTGGCGCACTGTGAGTCTCCGTTAGCTTAATGAGATGCGGCGGTCTCACACAGAAGGTGCTCAACAAGCTGCTTCTGGAACTGCAGGAAGGTGAACGTTCCCCGGCTTCTTGTAAATTGCGTATTACAGGTAGCGGTCTGAATAACGCCGGGGTCACATGGCTGTAGGTGGAATCCGCTTGCCGAGGCCCGCAGCGGATCCCAGCTGTGAGCCCGGCTGTGACCCTGCGTACGGCCACGTAATGTACTGCGCATAACTGCCTACTCACACAGGCGGTCATGCGCAGTATATATAGATTTTTTGATTGTATTTTCCACACCGTCGCTTAGCGATGACGCTGGTACCCGCAGCCCGTATACAACGTAGTTACGTATGGGCTGCGGGTATATCCGCGACCATGGAGCACAATGGGCTCTATGTTGCGGATATCCGCCGTAAAATAGAACCTGCTGCGTTCTCTTTTCTGCGAGTGGATTACGCAATTCCGACCCACTAATGTGAGCGGAATTGTGTAATCCAATGCGATTGATCTGCCTATTACCGCAGATCAGAAGCATGCGGAATCCGTAATTCCTATCTGGTCATGTGAGACCGACCTATGTTAGATCGCTACCTTTTTTTCACGTGACCGGGGACCGCCCAACGAGGCCACCCTTCACTGCTCCAGGCTCTCGGCGACCGTTGGTCACTGGGAGCAAGGAGATTTTAAATTTCCTGGGCTCCCCGACTCCTGTGCATGTGTCCGGTGTTTTGCCGGCGGTCGCATGCGCAGAATCCAGGAACGTTCACGGAAGAAGATTGCGTCGGGGTGCAAATACGGAGGCCTCCGGTAAAAAGTTTAATCTCCTCTCACCGATCGCATCGGTGAGGGGAGATGAACCTTCACCTTTTTTTTACTTTTAGGTGATCGCCATTATCCATTGGATAACGGCGAACACGTGATCAGGAACCGTTCACCGCGGCCCCCCCGTGAAATCTCCAGGCTCTCGGCTAAGTTTTGTAGCCAGGAGCAGGGAGATTTTAAATTACCACAGCTTTTGCGCATGCACCTGCCATATTGGTGACGGGCGCGTGCGCAGAAGCTGGGGTAAGGTCCGCGGATAAATCCGGGGGCCTTAGGTACGTCATTTCATCCTCCCTCACGGATATGATCCGTGGGGGGAGATGAAACGCAAGTTTTTTAAACTTTTTAAAGGGGTTGTCCCGAGGCCGTTACCTCATTCAAATGGAGTTGGGTTGCTGCGTCTGCTCTCTGGTTCCCTAGGGCACCTCTGGAGTTACTTCCTTGGTATCAGTCTGGACCTTAAAGGGGTTGTCCCGCGGCAGCAAGTGGGTCTATACACTTCTGCATGGCCATAATAATGCACTTTGTAATGTACATCGTGCATTAATTATGAGCCATACAGAAGTTATAAAAAGTTTTATACTTACCTGCTCCGTTGCTGGCGTCCTCGTCTCCATGGTGCCGACTAATTTTCGCCCTCCGATGGCCAAATTAGCCGCGCTTGCGCAGTCCGGGTCTTCTCCTCTTCTCTATGGGGCTCCGTGTAGCTCCGTGTAGCTCCGCCCCGTCACGTGCCGATTCCAGCCAATCAGGAGGCTGGAATCGGCAATGGACCGCACAGAAGCCCTGCGGTCCATGAAGACAGAGGATCCCGGCGGCCATCTTCAGCAGGTGAGTATGAAGACGCCGGACCGCCGGGATTCAGGTAAGCGCTGTGCGGGTGGTTTTTTTAACCCCTGCATCGGGGTTGTCTCGCGCCGAACGGGGGGGGGGGGTTTAAAAAAAAAAAAACCCGTTTCGGCGCGGGACATCTCCTTTAAAACTTTTTTTTTACTTTTTGCACTTTTTTTTAAAACTTTTTACCCCTTTTTTTATTTTTATTTTTTTACTTTTTGCACTTTTTTTTTTACTTTACATGATCACTGTCATCCATTGGATGACAGTGATCATGTCCCTGGTGACATCCCTCTGCTCTTGGCTACACATGGCAGCCAAGAGCAGAGGGATTTTGAATTTCCCGGGGCTCGAGCCCCTCTGTGCACGCGCCCGATGTCAATCATCGGGCGCGCATGCGCAGACAGGGGTTTCGGGTCCCGGGACATCGGGACATCGCAGAGGACCGGGGGTGAGTATCTTCACCTCCCCTCATGGATCCGATCCATGAGGGGAGGTGAAACTATACTTTTTTTAAACTTTTTCGCGATCGCCGCTATCTAATCGATAGCGGCGATCGCGGGCCCGGGGACCGCTCACAGCGGGCCCCAGTAACACCTCCTGGCTCCCAGCTACCTTCAGGAGCCGGGAGCCAGGAGATTTAAAATTTGCCGGGGGCTCCCGGGCTTCTGCGCATGCGCGTGACGTCATCGTCTGGCGCGCATGCGCAGAAGGCCGCCGGCGGGCCCGGGAGGACGAGATCTCCGTGGGACACCGCCGACAAGCCGGGTAAGTAATTTCAGCTGCCCTGGTAGAGCCGATCCAACAGGGCAGCTGAATAACTAACTTTTTTGACAGTTTTATTGACTTTTTTGTGATCGGCGCTATCCATTGGCTAGCGCCGATCGCAATGCCGGGGGGGACTGCCCGCATCCTGGGATGACAGATCCATGCTGTCGGCTACCTGCGGGCACCGACAGCATGGAGCTGTCACGTCCTCAGGCCAGTGGGCATTAATCCAAAGAGGATGCATAAAACTATGTCCTCTAGGATTAAAGCCCACTTTCTGAGGACGTAGTTTCCCGATGGGGCAGTCGTTAAGGGGTTAAGCCCGAGACTAAGCAGCAAACTGGATGAGATTTGCAAAAATCTCGTCCACACGCTGCGGACAGTCTGCCACGCGGAAACTGAATTAAAATCTACAACATGTCACTTGTATCGCCGTTTCCACTGCGGGCTCTCTTTTCTCAATGGGGATAGATTGCTGCAGAAGAATACAGGTGGACAAGCCGCTTCAAACCTGCGCCAAGTGGCGCAGCTTTTGAAGCAGCCTTTCTTTCCGCTGTGGAACTTCCATGTAGTCCTGCTGCGGACATTCCACAAAATTACTGTGGGATTTCCATAGTTGTGTGAAGTAGCAGGTCTGGTGTGTGTGTAATTGTTTAGGAAGTCTAGTGTGTATTTTGTATTCATTTTATCGTGTGCTAAATGGGGTGAGGTTGGAGGTATTTTATATCCCAATGAGCAGAGCATAAGGAAAACATTATACACAGCTTGCTTAGTATGCCACTTTTTGCTCCCCTCTTTGGGATCTCCCTGCACTTTTTTTCTGAATAGTGGCCAAGTATGTCTAAGAACAGTAGATTATATGGTCTCCTTGATTTCCAACTCTAATTTCATCATATATGGTACAGTATGTCTACTCTTGATCAGGGGTGAACCAAACAGCTCTGCTGCCTGAGGCAAACTATAAAATGCCCACCCCTCCCCCAATTCCATAGTAGCCTATCAAAATCAGTGGAAATTAATCCGAGTGTCCTCTTTACTAGCTTAAAGCCTCCTGTCCACGGGCGATATGTCACTGCGTTATCCACAGCGATAATTCGACCATGGGTAACACAGTGAGCACTTTCCATAGACTTAACTATAGAAAGCGTAGCCCGACCTCCACAATTTGCCACGATTCTCCGTGGTGAGCCTACCTATTAGATAGGCTCACTGCAGAAACCTGTCATTTCTCCCCCCTGCTCCCCTGTGGTGGAATATCACTAGCGATATTCCGCCTCGCCTGTGGACAGGCACAAAACACATATATAAGTTGTAGAAGTTGAAGGTAGCATTTTGGAGTACATACAACTTTTTTATCACTTTTATTACACTTTTTGGCCTGGAAGTGGTGGAGGGTAAGTACACTTTGAGCAGTTACATACCCCTAAAGCCAGCCCTAAGGGATTCTTCAGATGGGCACATGTGCAAATACGCTCACCGCTATGGATCATGTTTGTGCATGAGCCTGTCAAAAGTCTTTTTTTTTTTACTGCTTAAACTTTGTGCTAATGCGCAGAAAAGAAGAAAGCAGAAAGATAGAGCTGGACCTACTTTTTTCATACAACTACATGCAAGAAAGATAAAGCAAGGTCCATTTTTTCTTGTGCGTAGTAATATCAGGTGAGAATCACACTAGTGAAAACAAAACCTTAAAATCAATAGTTTGTTTCGTCATGTTTTGCAGCCATGATTTTCACACCGCAAAAGTCACGTAATCACGGTCATCTGTTTAAGCCCTTAGGGCAAAAACACATGAGTGTGTTTTACTCCCCTTATATGACCCTGATAATAACGGGACAAAACGAAACCTGTGATTTTAATAGGAGTTCAGTGGTTTCGTTCCACTATCAGGATTTCTTGGCCGTTAATACTACGGCCAAGAAAAGATAAGACCGGCCCTAACTTTCCCGCATGTGGTGAATACTATGTGTGGGAAAGATTGCGCAGGACCTATCTTCCCGCGTTCGTTGGTATGTTGTAGGGATTAAAGCTAACTCACTGCCTTTAGCGGTGGAAAATATGGTTTTGCGAATGGAGAGGTGGTTGAAAATCAAGAGGGACTTATTGAACATTTGCAGCTTGATTTGCATAGCTACAGCACCACCTATTCAGGACTTTTTTCACAAATGACAGGCATATTGTCTGAAGTGGCCATTGTCTTAATATGGAGCAGCAGAATACCCTCAAGAGTCCTCCAATTTAGAGCTCATGCCCACGGACGAAGTGGGATACACCTGTGGTTTTACACTGCAGGGATAAACAAAAAGGTCCCCGCTGGCAACCTCCAGCCATGGAAAAACGCGATAAAATAGAACATGCTGCAATTCTTTCCCGCATGTGAGAACTGAGCTATTAGGTTCAATAAAACCTATTAGCTACGTTATTCCGTCGCGGATTCCGCTGCGGGGAATGCGGCATAAATCCGTCCGTTGGCATTAGCCCTTAGGGAAGTTTAATTTAGCTAACCCTGTGCTTCACACACGTCCAGTTTGATTCATTTTACCCTCCCATGGTCAGTATTAATCATCACAGAGATCATCATGCTCCATAGGGGCTTGCAACAATATATTTTTACAGTTAAAATAATTGATGATAAATGCATGTTGAAGTATCAGGCAATAAACAGTAGATGGCAGTAAAGACCTAAGTTCTTAATGGATGCTGACTCTTGCATCTGCAGCAAACTTACTGTGGAGCAATGGTGATAAAATCTTTACTGCATCAGCATGGTCATATGAGCATAACTGTAGAGATGTCATTAAACATACATGTTACTATTTAACATACTGACATTTTGTATGCTGTGCTTTCTGAAGATATTGAAAAATATTTCTGACATGAAGACTATGTAAACCACACTGTTTGTTGTGTAACTATTTGTAAAACCACGGCACTTCCCGTCTTTGTAAAGGCCGATGCAGACCACAGAAGCAACTAAATTGAAAGGGGTTTTCCGGACATTCAAAATCTATTGAAAAACAATAAACTTTCTAATAGAGCTGTATCGCGGAGTCTTCTCCTTTTCTCCAACCAATGACAAGATCTCAAGGTGTCTTTGAAAATGCAACTTTAGAATCTGCAATGTACAGAGGCAGCAAATTTTAACATGGCACAGAAAGTTACTTGATCTCAACCCATTAAAATGCTATTATTCTCTTATCCTAACACAAAACATCCATTGTAAAACAATTCAAACAGTAAATATATCACCCTGATAGCATAGAAGAGTGTGATATCATGTCTTCTTAAGAGTCAAGCTAAAGAAAAATGCATTTGTACAATATGGTAAAAATGATAAAATGCAGTTTTGATGTAGTGCTGTCATCATCATCACTGGTAGATGAAATGTCAACTGTTGATAAGGGTCTAGTAAGGGTGGTGTCATGTTGTGCTCCTGGGACCTGTAGTTCTATGGGCTTCCAGGAGCACACCATGACACTACTTCCCCCTTTAAAAAACTAGCAACTCCTCGAAGAGACGCAACATTGTGCAGGACTTATCCATACGGGCCATAGATGCATCTATGTCATAACAAGGAGCGAGTATACCAATTGTGCAACCCTAGACAAAAGCTATTGCACCTTACGTGAACGGCCTCAGTAACAATAGTCTGCAAAGAGAGAGCATGCCTAAACCTAAAGGGAAATGGAAATCCAGAAGGGAAATAAAGAGGCCAACTTCAACTACTAACATAACATCGCAAAGGACTTATCCATACGGGTCTAATACAGATGCATGTGTATCAAAAGTAGGGAGGGACTAAAACACAGGTACACAGAACACAAGGGTCTAGTGCATACAGTATAGCTGTTCAACCTATCACATCCGCTTAAAGCGTGCAATAACTGCAAACCAAAATAAAGTGAACTGCAAATGGGACTTGCAAGCAGCCATCCAACAATGAATGACAAATGCCAAAACACTTACCTAGAATATCAACACACATAAGCAGATGGAATAGTTAAAGTACTATGAGGTATTAGTTTGTATTTTGGCCAAGATACTTAAGCTCATGAGCCCACGACGAGGGTCCTCGTTGTCTCGTGAGTCCCTACCCTAATAAGGCAACTCAAACCCCAGGAGTCTTGCCTGCAAGCTGGGCGATCAACCCAATAGGAACTGATCCACAATGGGATCTAGGGGCCTGGCTCACCATAGGTGGTAAACGGCATACAAGCAGAACAGGACACCAACAAACAAGGGAATGCTGTGATAGACATGATAATTAATTAGTATAAAATGTCTATCGATTTGCACTAGACGTATTATGTGTGTTTTGTGACTTCAGCCTAATGTGGAACTCTGCTGCATAAGGAAAGAGTTAAATCACAGTGTTATGTTATTGCTTATGTATTCATCTTGAGTGTTTTCCCAGTCCTCCCCATCCCCCACACAGGATCTTCTTCAACAAAGAGATATCTACTTTCACTTTCAGTTTTGAGCACGTTTGTGAGACAAAGACTTGCTTATACATTGGACTTGAGAGAAGGTGGGCAGGAATGAGGGGGGATTCTATATGATCCGACAAATGAGAATCATATATGTTACTGATGTAACCTGTTAAACGCCCATAAAGGGCAGGTGTTATCCTTCTCAATAAAAGGCCCTGTCTGGCTGTTTCTGGGCAGAGAGCCATTTTGGATATGAGGCTGATAGCTTGTGTCTAATTTGCTCCACGATGATGTGTGCACACGATACAATTCGGAAGCTACAAAATACCCCAAAACCTGCTGGAGAAAACTATAATCCAGATCAGTGGCGTCTCCTGGGTGGACCGAATTAAGAGATTTTGATTTCTTTCATTCTGGAAAAATACAGAGATCGGCAGATGGCACGCAGAACTCAGGGGCCCGAAAATCTACAGAACACGGTAAGATTGCTTTATGTAAATCTACCGATGTGATCTGGGTTCTGACTGCTTTTCTGCCTGTTCCTGATCCAGAGTGATAAATCAATGAAAGGCAGGTAATATAGTTCTTTCTTACTCGGAAAAGACCACCGTTTTAACCTGCTTAAGGGGTATTTTGTATGCTGTGGCTGCTATGTCTGAGACGGTTAAAAATTGTGTATACAAGACCAAGAGATAAATTCTGTGAGGGTTAATGTGTCAGGAGGGCGGACTCGGCTGTTTAAGTCTGAGGGAACACGCCAGTGACACGTGCTCCTAGGTAAAACTAGTGTGAGGTTAGGAAGATTTATGATACATATACTTACCTTTATGATTGAGCGTGTTATGTTCTCATATGTGGAAAGGTATAGCTGTGCTTTGTGACGGCTGGCTCCAGAAACTCTTGGTCACTGAAAATAATCGTCAGTCTCTGTGTATAGCTAAATGTCCTGTCTAGGACGTGTACAGGAAGTGCTCTTCGGGATTGCTAGTAGACCTTGGTTTGATATAAAGGTGGATGAGATATATATATACCCTGAGCCCTTGTGGGTATTCTCCAGTAATCCCGTCTGTCTGGTATTATAGAAAGAATGTGCAGTGTTTATTATAGGGGGAGGGCTGCTGATAAGAGTGAACTGAAAGCTTTTTCCAATTAACCCTTCCGTTCCTTTTGTCTTGTAGAATTAATGTGCATTGTAATCTGAGTGGGAAAGAGGTTATGTTGGAAGGATTTGAAGGGAGCAGAATTTACTGAACAATGGGAAAGGACCAGGAAAAGTTGCAGAAAGAAATGTCAGGTCATGGACAGATAAGATAGGCTGTAGAAAGTTTTCAGAAGATGAGCAGGAAGCCTAGCAGAAAGAAAGGCGTTTTTAGCTAGTTTTTTGGTATAATGTAGTTAAGAGATTGAAGAGGGGAAAGCATGTAGTGGGGTATGTGTATTGCTTATGAACAATGTAATGCCTTTGTGTTGACTACAGCCCCTCCCTGTAATGGCGGCCGCGCTTGCAATGTTTACAACCCAACATAGTGTGACTCTGCAGTAAATGTAGTGAGGCCTGCCCCCACCCTGAAGTTACTCCCCCCCCATGTGCTCACTTTCAGGGTGTGTGACGTTACTTCCGGTCCCTCCCTATCCGGGACAGGACCTGGCCCCGCCCATTCCTCCAGCGGCCATTTTGCCTCACCTGGGAGATCTGTAGCCCCGCCCCTTTCTGCCTCTGGCGGCCATTTTGCTGCACTTGGGAGGCCTATATTCCCCAATGCCACTGTATCCAGTGCTAACATCATGATTGTCTGAAGTAAGGTTTTGTTTGACCAGACTTTGTTACACTCCAAGATGTGGCCACTTTGGATGTGTGATACGTTCAGGGAAACAAACCTTTGTGGAGATGCAGCTTGGGACATAGTAGATGACTAAGCTGGTTTATAGTGCATGGAAGATTGGAGTTGATGCATGGGGGGCAGAGACCAGGAATACATGACAGGGGACGCTCTCTCATGTTCCCAGGGGCTCTGTTTTCCACTGCCCGCTTCTCCAATGGATGCTCAGACAGATGATGTTATGGAAGGCTCCTACAGATGGAATAATTTCCCTATAGTCACCCAGCAAACTTTTTCATGCAATTTGGTGAAGTAATTTTACTTTTTATGTGAAGAAAGAGGGACTGAATTGCCCAGAGTAGGATGTTAATTCATCCGTATTCTTTAGTTTTTCTTTAAGTCTTTTGTATATTCTAGTGTCAGTCTACACTGAAGCTATAATTATATTCCGACAGGAGAGTAAAAGCTAAACGCTGGACTTCCCCTGAAGTACTATTACACTGGGTGACGTAAAATTTGAATTGTGTGGCGCCCCCTTGTGTTAAAAAATGCTAACTGCAACCTGAAAAAAAAAAAAAAAATCTAAAGGATATTTTCGCTCAGACTTCGCTGCATATAATGTCACCTTGACCTACAAGGTGCTTGTTTTTGTGCCTCTTGGTTTACTAGTTTGAACGCAATTACTCTTTTTCTATTGAGTATTCCTGTTCAAAAGGGGGGAGGCATAGATGATCTAGGTGTTGTAGATCAGCTATTGGGTTTGAAAAAAAATAAATAAATGAAATAAGATAACAAGATTCCGAGCCATGTGAAATAGAACATCAGCACGATTATTTAGTACTAATACAGTAAGAAACTGCAGGTATGCAAACAGTTACCAGAACCTCTGTTGATAATGCATATGTTGAGCTTTTTGCAGATGGTACCAGGGTGAGGACTGATGACTCCACATCGGATATGCAGTGGTCACACAACAAGATGTCCTAGAAGCAGAAGCTCTGCCTCCGCATGTCACAGTACAAGAAGCGGAATTGAAGGCCCTCACTGAGGCGAGTAGAGTGGTGAGAGGTAAGACGGCAACCCTTTACACTCACTCCTGGTATGCATTTGGCATAGCTCATGATTACGGCCCAATATGGAAGGCCAGACAGTTTTTTTACCTTAGCAGGACAACCAATTGAGAATGGTGCAGCGGTACAGAGTCGCATGGAGGCCCTGCTTCTACCTGACAAAGTTGAGAGTTCGCACCGATTCCTACACTGGAGAGGCGAGAGACGACACCCTCGCTGACAGCATAGCAAAGGCAGCGGCCCTCAAGCCGTGGAAGAAAGAAGAAAAGATACTGACAGCATGAGTCAGTGGTAAAAAACTTTGGACATTGACAAAAATTTGGACTTTGATATGCTAAAGACTTTTACAGTTACAAGCCAGCAAGGAAGAAAAGAATAAATGGACTAATATGGGAGCAGCAGAAACAGGACAGCGTGTGGTGAACAGTCAACAGCACTTGCCCACCACAGTTCCTGTATCCCATGATGGCCCAGCTGATGGACGGAAAGACCCACCTAGTAAACCAGCAATGACGACGATGCTTGAAAGACGATGGGCGACTTCTGGGTTCTCTGTAGCTGCTGCATCATTTGTCCGGTTTAGCATGATCTATGCCATAGGTGAGTCAGGGCAGAAGTAAATTTGCCACATCACACTTGCCGGGACCACTCTACCCATTTCAGGGATTGCAAATTGACTACGTTCAGCTCCCACTTGTTGGGAAGTATGAATACGTGCTTGTTGTTGTTGATGTCTTTGCAGGTTGGAGGCCGACCCTGTTACCAAGGCAAACAAGTAGGTAACCGCAAAGAAGCTCATGAACGAGGTAAACTGTGAATATGGGGTACCAGAAGTGACTCAGAGTCAGACAGAGGTATAAACTTCGCAGGTGAATGTAACATGTCATGTCTGCTCTGGGTGTATCCCAGGCCTTTTACATACTGTACCACCTTTAGTGTAGTGGAAAGGTGGAGAGACGTAGTGGCACGCTAAAAAGTAAGATTCTTAAAAATGACACCACTTTGGAAAGACTGTCATCCAATAGCCTTATACAGTGTTAGATATGAACCTAGGGGGGATTATACATTATCTCCCTACGAGATTGTTTGGGCTAGCCCCAAGGCTAGGTTGTTACTATCCTCAGTAGTTACAATTACAATCTGATGTGTTGACTGAGTATGTGATTTCCGTTGTTAAAGAACTAACCAAAGCCTATGCACAGGTGTTCTCTTCCAGACTCAGAGGCAGACACTGGGACACATATCTTGCAGCCTGGGGATTGGGTGTGCGTCAAGAAGTTCCTCAGGAAGCACCCTCTTGAGCCCCGATTTGATGGCCCCTACCAGGTGCTTCTGACTACTGCCACAGCTGTGAAACTAGCCAAAAGACTTTCATGGATCCATGCTTCATACTGTAAGAAAGCTTCAGATCCGGGAGACCAGTCTTAGTTGTGCCGAGGACATTACTCTGGTTAGGGCTAGTGAGAGAGGAGGGTGGCAACTGGAATCCTTAGTCGGAAGAATATGAGGGTATGGTTACCTTCTAGTATAACTCGTCCAATGCACAAGTAGCCGCATATTCCTTCGACTATTGTATTGTGGTCCCGTGTCTAGGCGCAAGATCCCACCGCAGGCCAGATTTAGCTCAGTCCAGCTGGTTATATGACTTATATACCCGGGGAATACAATATGTTTGCGCCACTGATAACGTCTGGGGAGAAGACTGCTGTTATTGGGGATTAGTGGGATGTAACGCAGGAACAGACTAGTCCTATAAACCGTGAAGTGCCTTAAATAAGAAAGATAGGAGCGGGAAATCCCTAATTAGTCGTATAACCCTCCTTGAGAATAATAAGGACAGCAGGCTGAACTTAGTATGTTGCTTGGTTTTAATGCGGTTTTTACATTAACCATGGGAGATCCAAGCCCGGGGGATGAGGAGACTTATAGTCTGGGGACATACCGGTACGGGAGGACAGATCCCTTAGGGAAGTTTAAAATAAGGGGTATGGTAGATGCAGCCGAATGGAAGCCTTCACTTAGTCCCATGCCCATAATTAACCCCCTCCGCCGTAAGATAAAGACCTTGACGAACATGATGATCATAGCCGACCCTACCTTTGAGGACACCTTGACAGTAGCGACTGGATACTCTGACCAGAATCTCTGGTTGGAGTTGATGAGGTACAATGCTAACAGGAGCAACAAGTCTAACTGTTGCGTGTGCGGTAGTGCCCGACCATACTCGGGGATGGTCCCCCTAAATCTCCCTGTAGATGCTGAAGAGTGGTTTATCAGTCTCTTCACGAACATTTCCGCTAATTACACTGTCCGTGAGAAGTGGAAGAAGGAATACTCTATAACTACTTAAGTGTTTTGCACCGGAGAGAGTATTACTGACTACCCTGGAAACTACACCTGCCAGGCAATTAGGCAGGGTGGAGGGAGATTTTTGGGGAACTCACCAATATTTCCCTTGTTTAAAAAAGATGAAGAGCCAGTTCCGATAATGCCAACCACATACGCTACCAAAGAAAAGGAGAAATGTACTAGTACTGCGGCCGCCCCGATCTCCTAAGATGGATTGTCAGTGGAATTCCCATTTGCCTAGGGATAGTGCAGAAGACCTTAGGTTCCGGCGAGGGCACAACCTGTGGGGTGTTAACTTGTACAGATAGAGGGTATGGATGCCCGGAAATGAGCCCAGGGAATCCATGGCCTCCCTCTGAGGTGAGGTAGGGATCCCCCCCCCTCCTAGGAGTAGGGACTTACGGGCAGTGGGAAAACCCTGACGCAAGGGTGAGGCGACCTGGACGTGTTCACCATTAGGACTATCTCCAGGAGGGACATTGGTGTGGGTGAAGATTAGGGAGTCCCACGCCGTGCGTACCTGTGCACACTACTAGTATTGTAACATTATGCTAGAGCGAGAAGAGAGACCCCTGGTGGTAGTTTTGATCTACACGTATACATTGACATCATAGGATAGCCAAGGGGGGTACCTGACAAGTTTTAAAAATTAGAGACCAAGTTAAAACTAGATTCGAGTCCATTTTCCTGATCATTATGGTAAATAAACGTTGATTGGATTAATTATGTTTTATTATAATTAACAGTGGTTTATAAATTATACTAGAGACGCCTTATAGGGACTAGTCGACCAATAGGACCTACCTCGACTATGACTTTTCAGAATAGAATGGCCTTAGATATGACTTTAGCTAAAAAGGGGAGTGTCTGTAAGATGATAGGGGAGACTTGTTGTACCTACATCCCAGACGACACGTGACCCGCGGGTAAAGACGCAGTTGCCATTAAGAGGCTGACCGCACTAACTAAAAAGAGCTAACTTTTGGGACCAGCACTCACCATGGATGAGCGGGTGGTAAAGGATCCTGGCACAGATGGGCGTCGCTGTTGTATGTGAACTGATGGTTATCTTTTCTGTTCTAGTCTGCTGTGTTATCCCCTGTGTCAGAGAGACCTGTGAAACTGATGCTGGAAAAGCCGCTCCCACCATGAGTTTGCTGGATGCATCCCCAGAAGGAGTGGACAAGTCCTACACCCCCTTGAAGACTCTAAAACGAACCTTCAACGCGCTCCAGTTATAGGCTCATGCGCAGAGAACTGTGAAAATTAGATAGAGAGTTAGAGGATAGACATTTTAAGGTGGGATTGTGATAGACATGATAATTAATTAGTATAAAATGTCTATCGATTTGCACTAGACGTATTATGTGTGTTTTGTGACTTCAGCCTAATGTGGAACTCTGCTGCATAAGGAAAGAGTTAAATCACAGTGTTATGTTATTGCTTATGTATTCATCTTGAGTGTTTTCCCAGTCCTCCCCATCCCCCACACAGGATCTTCTTCAACAAAGAGATATCTACTTTCACTTTCAGTTTTGAGCACGTTTGTGAGACAAAGACTTGCTTATACATTGGACTTGAGAGAAGGTGGGCAGGAAGGAGGGGGAATTCTATATGATCCGACAAATGAGAATCATATATGTTACTGATGTAACCTGTTAAACGCCCATAAAGGGCAGGTGTTATCCTTCTCAATAAAAGGCCCTGTCTGGCTGTTTCTGGGCAGAGAGCCATTTTGGATATGAGGCTGATAGCTTGTGTCTAATTTGCTCCACGATGATGTGTGCACACGATACAATTCGGAAGCTACAAAATACCCCAAAACCTGCTGGAGAAAACTATAATCCAGATCAATGCCACCGAGAACCTCATGCATGCAGCAACACCAAGCAAACATGCATGACTCCAAACACCAGGGTACTGAAAGGGAATGAGGAGAAGGATAAATGACCAGCAACCTCTAGCAAGAGGGGCTGGCATTTATGTGCAGCAGACTGGTGGTGATTGGCTGACTGGAGTAATATCCACCCAGCCGACTCAATCATTATATACCTGTGGAAGTGTGATCCTGGAAACCCATATAACTACGAGTCCCAGGAGCACAACGTGACAGGTGGCTTCAAACCTGTGCCCAAGGTTCCAATTTCCTGCTCCATTCGGAAAGCAGGAAAGAGGAATCACTGCTGCCAAACGGCTCTGTCTCAGGATAGAACCGAACAGCACCATTCGGTATCCATTGACTATAATGGGGTCCGTTCTATTTCCACTCAACTGACCAACTTTTAGACAAAAGAAAAAGCACTGCACGCAGTGCTTTGTCTTCCATTATTTTGAGCAAGATCTACGGCGGAACCTCCGACCGGAGGTTCCAGCGCAGATGTGAAACCGGCCTAAATTGTAAACCATGAGTATGTTGTGTCTAGGATGTATCTATTTGTGTTAATATTGAAGTTGGGTTAAATTTTGGTATCTACATTTGTTGTGTCTGTGATGTTTTCCATTATGGAGCACAAGACACTGCATGTGTCACATATATGCATCATTGATCTACTGCTCTTTTGCATCTTTCATGCCGTGCTGTGGGATAATGTTTCAGCCATAACATGAACACATCATTTAGCCATTGTAGCCAATTTTTTCTTGTTACAATATTTTATTTGCACAGATTCCACTTCAAATCCACAGCAAAAAACACCATGTGAACATGGTCTTAAGTGACACATCAGGGTCTTAAAAGATCAAGGGCACAATCTCCAAGATTTATTTTCCACCTCCTTTGTGCTCCATCCACAATGATAGTGTCCTTATTTGTGCATCCACACAGTGTTACATCTCTCTAACCTGCTCATGAGGATCTTCATTTCACTTATGGTAGAAGAAACTAGAAGAAACTCCCCGACCTCACAGTCTGACTCTTCCCACACATGACTGATCACATGCAGATGATATCATCAAAGGTCCTTCAGATTCTCCAGCAGCCCTCCTAAGCAGGGGCGTAACTATAGCAGATGCGATTGCACTCGGGCCCAGAAGGGCTTAGGGGGCCCATAAGGTCTATCTTCTCCATACAGGGAGCCTAATAGTATGAATAAAGCATTATAGTTGGGGGACCCTGTTACAGATTTTGTATTGGGGCCCCGAATTTTCAAGTTATGCCTCTGCTCCTAAGTAGTATTCATCATTGTACTCCGAGCATACTCAGAGTGCAGAAAACATGCGCTGCCTGTTCTTCATTACTGGAAGACACTCCACAGAGCATATTCACAGTATGATCTGTTTATAACCAGGATTTAGAGTCTACATCTAGAGGAAAGAAGGGGGTTCTTTACTGTAAGAGCAGTGAGACTGTGGATGTCTTTTTTTTTTTAACAATACACAATTATATGTTATAATAATTAATAACCTCTGAAGTCATGTTGATCAAGAGATTATTGCGATTGCCAGATTGGAGTCAGGATGGACTTTTTTCTCCCTAAATCTGGAAAATGGACTTCAACCTTTTTTTTGCCTTCCTCTGGATCAACATTGGGGGGATAATAGGCTGAACTGCATGAATATGTGTCTTTTTTCAGCCTTACATACTATGTCACATAGAGTGTGCTAGCCTTGCTCCATCCAAAAGCAGGACTGAAAGCAGAACATCAAAATGACGGTACCCAGTGCAATAGCTCTGATTCAAGTTATTCTGCACTGACAGTTGCGAAGCATTTACGCATAAACCAGCCCAAAGTCTGTTTAAACTTTACGCAAAAACCCCTCCCAGAAAGATAAGGCCGGATCTATCTTTTCTAGCACTTATAAAAACTATGTACGAGAAAGATAAGGCAAGTCCTATTTTTTTCTCACTCATAGTAATATCACCCAAGAATCACTCTAGTGAAAACTAAACCATTGAGATCAATGGCTTAGTTTTGTCACCTTTTGGGAGGAAGGGGAGGGGGGATTTTCACACCCGCACAATCATGGTCATCTGTTTAGGCCCTAATGTTTAGCTTGCTGCTACAAGTGGACAAATAATTTATAATAACTAAATTACATCTGCTTCACACTGCTGGTCACATGTGTGCTCTGGTCGCTGGTGTTCAATTTTTTCATCATTGCATCTACTGGAGCATGAGCACTCTATACTCCAGCAGGTCACATGATTCACTCTATAATGTCACAGATCATTCTGGGAGTAATCCAAGAGTGTAATGATGAACATACCCCTAGACATGTGACTGGTCACATCATGATCATTACACCAAATGTCCTTTAGCCCTAAAGGTGTAGTCTTCCTCTGCTCTCCTTCAGCAAACAGCTGATTGCCTCCTCTGACTGTAGGCTAGTTTGGTGCCCCCCTTCCTCATTGTACCAGGGGCACATGTCCCACCTGTAGACAGACAAACACATCACATGCCGTGTAATGTGTACGCGAGTGCCATGTGATGTTTTCCATTGAAATCAATGGTAAAAATTTGCCAATCCTCCGCGCACAAGAAACAAACGCCAGTGCATTGGAATTTTAGAGAAGTGATGCAAGACATTTTTGCATTAAAAACGCCTCGCATTCGCGGGTAAAATGCACGTTGATAAGCGTGATATCGGGCTAGGCTTCTTGGCCTGAAATTATGCTTGCCCATGTGAAGGTAGCCTTAGGCCAGGCTCACATAAATGGTCAGATGCGGCATGCGGGTTCCGGCTGTGACCCCGCCCGGTGACCCTGTGTACCAGCTTGAACTGTATTGTGACTGCGGTGGCTCGACGGCGGTCATGCGCAGTAAATTTTTTTACTTTTTGTATTTCCCCGCACCATCACTTAGAGATGACGCGGGTACACACAGACCATATGCAATGCTAATTGCGTATGAGCTGTGGGTCAGATGCCTCCATTGGCTTCAACGGTGAATACCGTGGCAAAATAGAGCATGCTGCGATTTTTCTTCCGCTCGCGGAATACGCAATTCATATCTATGAGTGTGAAGGGAAAAGTGAAAATGCATGCCTTTCAAAGCCTGAATTTTGCCATGGAACATCTACGCGGATAGTGATTGCAGATTCTGCATTTAAAATCTGTTCATGTCAGACCCCCCTTACACTTCACCAGCTACCACTCATAATTTTTTTAATGTGTATCAATCAATGTTTTGACTAACGATTAGAAATGAGCAAACGTACTCGGTAAGGGCGATTTCGCAATCGAGCACCACGATTTTCGAGTACTTCACTACTCGGGTGAAAAGTACTCGGGGGCGCTGTGGGGCGGGGAGTTGCAGAGGGGAATTGGGGGTAGCAGCGGGGAACAGGGGGGGAGCCCTCTCTCTCTCCCTCTCCCCCCACTCCCCTCTGCAACCCCCCGCTCACCCACAGCGCCCCCGAGTACTTTTCACCCGAGTAGTGAAGTACTCGAAAATCGCGGTGCTCGATTGCGAAATCGCCCTTACCGAGTACGTTCGCTCATCTCTACTAACGATCTGTAAGAGAACTCTTTTGCCATATTGCTGTTGCTATCTAATGTGCCTCTTCATTTTGCACCCCTTGCTACTCAGAATGTCATGTGCTGTCTACCTATGGGCTGTTTCTTTCTGTTCTTAGGCCTCCTTCCCACGAGCGTGACGGGCTCCGCCGCGTAATATTACGCAGTGAAGCCCGTCACGGCGCCCCCCAGAGCCCCTATACTTACCTGCGGGAGATAGCGTGAAAACGCTTCCCCGCCCACCGCCGTCGCGTCGTGCGACACGCCCACCGCGTCACGTGACGCGGCCGGCAGTGTCACGTGACGCGCCGGCCGCGTCAAATGACGCTGCGGCGGTAGGTGGGGAAGCGTTTTTTCACGCTATCTCCCGCTGGTTACAGCGGGAGATAGCGTGAACGGACGGCTTCCATTGACTGCAATGGAAGCCGTCAGCGCGTACAGCCCGTCCTCACCCGCAGCAAATAGAGCATGCTGCGGGTGAGGACGGGAGAAATCGCGGTGCGTAATTCCGCGGTGGAATTACGCATCGTGAGCATTGTGCTATTAGGTTCAATAGAACCTAATAGCAGGGGGCCACGCAGCGGATTTTTGCCACGAATTTACGCGGCGTAAATCCGTTCGTGGGAAGGAGGCCTTAGGCTTCTTCTTAGTTTAGCATCTGTAGTAAATAGTTTTATTGCCAAGTTTGTTTTGCATGAATTTTTATCCTTAACTACTTGTAAAATCTTGAACAGTCACTAGATGGCTCCTTAGTACTACTATGGCAAGCTGTGTATTACCACTGAGGCGCTAAAAGACAAGTGTACATTTGTTGACTCACGTGGCAACTTAAATGTCTACTGAAATTAGTTCTCTAGAATTGTTTTATTTTTTTTTTCTACTTTTGTCACAAATTGTAAAATAAAGTATCTGTTTTCTCTGTGTGTATGTTGGATTACATACAAGAAAGTGTTGGTTGGTGCTGCCATAAATGAAAACTGTAAGGCCTCATGTCCACGGGGAAAAGAAGATTTTAAATCCGCAGCGGATCACCCGCACGCAGATCCACACCCCGTAGGGATGCATTGACCACCCGCGGGTAGATAAATACCCGCGGATCGTCAATAAAAGTGAATTTAAAAAATCCTGGAGCATGAAAAAATCTGGACCATGCTCCATTTAGGTGCGGGTCTTCCACAGGCTTCTATTGAAGCCTATGGAAGCCGTCCGGATCCACAGGAGACCCGCGCCTGAATTAAACTCACCTGCTCCGGGCGACGCAGATCTTCCTTCGTGGCAGGATCTTCTTTCTTCAGCCCGGCGGATGTGCCCAGCGCATGCGCGCGGCATGCCGCCGGCGTGCCGAGCACATCCGCCGGGCCGAAGAAAGAAGATTCGGACGTGAAGAGGAGAAGATCTGCATGGTCCGCTACGGGTAAGTTTATTCTTATTTTCAGTCCTCATGTCCGCGGGGCAGGAGGGACCCGCTACGGATTCTCCATGGAGAATCCGTAGCGGGCCTGATTTTCCCCGTGGACATGAGGCCTTAATGAAGAATTTCCATTCAGTTTTAGTTTTTGTTCTTAGTAGAGTGCACCTCTCAATATGCCCCTGGGCTTATTTCCACTGCCATAGGTGCAAATACGCTCGGCGGCACGGAGCGTAGTTGCGCCTGAATGAGGTGAATCCTTTCCCCTGCGCCAGCAGTTCAAACTCCGCACCAGAGCGCATGAGTTTGAAAATAACCACGGGAAGAGAGTGGCTGCACTAATATACATGAAGTCCATATATAAATTATAATAGTGCATATTCTTGCAGAATCCTAGCACAATCATGATGGGGATGTAACTCTGAATCAATCATATATAAAATACAGCTCTTCCTAGGTTTAA
Source organism: Eleutherodactylus coqui (assembly GCF_035609145.1). Taxonomy (NCBI): domain Eukaryota; kingdom Metazoa; phylum Chordata; class Amphibia; order Anura; family Eleutherodactylidae; genus Eleutherodactylus; species Eleutherodactylus coqui. The sequence continues at coordinate 226,074,741 of NC_089837.1, forward strand.
CCGTTCACATGTCAGGGTTGCTATTGACCAAGTGCCGGGATTGGGGTTATCTGTGATTCGAGCTTCTGTAGCAGAGTATTAGCCGCAATATCCAGCTGACATCCACTGCAGTTGATTTGAGCATATTTCCTGCACTCACAGCATTCCCAAACTATATATTTATGGTGCTTGGTGCTAACTATATAGCCTTAGCACTATAAATATATGGCAGGTGGTAGCAAAGTTTTAACCTTGTCCCACCCATGCTGTACATAGAATCATAGAATGGTAGAGTTGGAAGGGACCTCCAGGGTCATCTGGTCCAACCCACTGCTCAATGTAGGACTCACTAAATCATCCCAGACAGATATTTGTCCAGCCTTTGCTTTAACACTTCCATTGAATTGTGTTTGCCTTTTTTGCTGCTGCATCACACTTTTAACTCATGTACAGTCTATGATCAAGTATACCCAAGTTTATTTTAACATGTGCTGCTTAGCGCAATTCCTCCCATTCTGTATGCATTTTTCTTGCCCAGATGTAGGACTTTGCATTTCTATTTGTTAAATACCATTCTGTTAGTCACTGCCCACTGTTCAAGCTTGTCTAGATCTTTTTGAATACTTTCTCTTTCTTCTCTAGTGTCATTTATAAAAATGTTAAACAACACTGCGACCAGGACAGAACTTGTGGTACCTTACTTGACACATTCTTCCAATTCAATGTGCAGACATTTATGATTACTCTGTGAGTATGATCACTCAGCCAGTTGTGAATCCACCTAAGAGTTGCCTAATCCATTCCATATTTGGTCATTTTTTTCAATAAAGATGGTATGAGGTACTTTGTTAAATGCTTTACAAAAGTTAAGATATGCTATATCTACCGCATTTCCTGATTAACTCCGTCAGTCATAGAAGGAAATTAGATCAGGCCTGTAGTTTCCTGGGTCGACCTTCTTCCCTTTTTTGAAGATACGGTCATTTGCCCTTTTACAATCTTCTGGGATTTTTCCTGTTCTTCACGAATTTTCAAAGATTACAGGGAGTGTTTCAGCAGTTACCTCCACTGCTTCCTTCAGTATCCTAGGGTGTAATTCATCTGGACCTTGAGACTTAAATTCATTTAAGTTAGCTAAGTGATCCCTCACCATGTCTCGGTTTATAGTTAGCCTGCAATTTTATTTCCCCAATAGCACAGGGAATATTAGTTGATGTTACATTTATTTTCTGAGAGAAAACAGATACAAAATAGGAATATTAAATTTAGCCTTCTCAACATCATTTTTAACCAATTCACTATTTTAATTCTGTAAGCATCCAATTGCATCTTTGACTTCTATTTTGCTTTTGACATACCCACAAAATCCTTTTTTAAAATCTGCCTCTCTGAAATCCAACCTTGAGGTCTGAGTCTTCTCAGGTTTTCTTCCCTTTGTTATCCAAAATTCAGGAATAGCATGATCACTGCCTCCTAACGTGCCAGTTACCGGTACTTCCTCAACCGTTTTCTCCCTGTTGATTAGAATTAGGTCCAAGATAGCAGATCCCCTTCTTTTCTCTTCTACCTTTTGGAAGACAAAGTTGTCAGCAAGAGCGGAGAAGAATTTTTTGGACCCATTACTTTTTCCTGAGAGAGATTCCTAACTAATGTCTGGATAGTTAAAACCTCCCAGTTAAGGTTGTGAGTCTGGGACCTGTGGTTCTACAGGTTTCCTTGTGCACACCTTCACAGGTAGGGGTTAATTGAGCTGGCTGTGTGTGGTATTCACCACCAGCCAATCCCCCTGGTCTGCAGCAGATAAATACTAGCAAACTCTTGTGAGCGATTGCTGGTCATTTTAGTGCTTTACTCTGTGTTAATCCCACTCAGAGCTGGTGTTTGCATGCTTTGTGTGAAGTGTCTCTCTCCTTCCCTAAAGATGATTTGGACACCTACTGTCCCTCCCCTCCTTGCGTTCTGGGGTGCATGTAGCATAGTTTGTGCTATGGTGCACACATCCCCCTGGGCAGGTGCAGCCTCCAGACTTTTTATGTCTTGTGTGTGTGTTAGATGGGTTATGCAGGGTAGCTGACTTTCTATTTCCCTGTTGTGGGTACACTTGGACTGGCTATGGTTTACCATCTGTATGCATGTGAACTCTGGGTGGGGTTTCTGTTATATGTTGTATGCACAACCTGGTATGTTGGTGTGACCAGTGATGTGTGTGGTATGTATGTGCAAGTGGCCTGACATGTGCTCTTTGTGCAGTCCTGTTCTGTGTGGGTTGTGTTATTCTCTATGTTGGTGTGAACAGTGACATCTGTTATGTCTGTGCAAGTGGCCAGTCATATGCTTTAGGTAGAGTCCTGTTCTGTGTTCAGTGTGTGTGAACAGTGTCATGCCCTGTGTTTTGTGCACTTCTCCAGGTTCCTAATCAGGGATAGCCAGGTCCCAGATGAAGACAGTGGGGCCAAACTTATCAGGATGATTACCCTGCTTTTAGGCAGGGTTGCCCCACTTTCCCTGATTAGTAAGGGATAGAGGTCCTTTCCATCTTAGCCTGGAGAGGTGCCATTGGTCCTAGCAATACTATGTTTGCGGTTTTAAAAGGACACAATTCTGCGTCTGCACAGAGGCGTGGCGCTTTAATGCAGAGCAGACATAACACTCCCATGATCACTATGTCAAGCCTTTTTGAGAACATGTCCATCTGATGTAGAAACAGTTCATCAATATCTTCTGCTTGTGCAGGCGGGCCTATAATAAGTGCCTACAACAGTGTAATTTCTGTTCTCTTCTTGTATTCTTATCCCAACAGTTTCTACACAACTACCATTCTACGAAGCTTGAATCTCTGTGGAGATGTATGGTTTTCTAACATACAACGCAACACCTCCACCCCTTTAATTATGTCTGTTTCTTACAAAAAGGTTGCATCCTTCAAGCCTTATATTCCAATCATGTGTATCAACCCATCACGTTTCTGTGAGGCCTATGACATAAAATTTCCTTTCCAGTGTTTTTGTTGTTAGTCGTTTAGTCGTTCACGACCCTCGGTGACCCTAAAGGCGAGCTTCCTCCTTGTTTTGCACTGCTTCTTTCAGTTGTGTGATATCCATGCCAGTATCAGCTGGGTCACAGTATCAAGCAATCGTGTTTTTTAGTGGCCAGGTATTCTTTTGCCACGGGTCTGTCCAAGCCAGGGTCATAACTATAGGGGGTGCAAGGGAATGCGGTTGCACCCGGGCCCAGGAGCCTTGAGGGACCCATAAGGCCTCTCTTCTCCATATTTGGAGCACAGTACTATGAAAAAGGCATTATAGTTGGGGGCCATGTTACAGATTTTGCACTGGGGCCCAGAAGCTTCAAGTTGCACCGCTGGTCCAAGCATTATAGATTTTTCTAGCGACTCTGCTCGCACTACATGGCCAAAATCCATGAGTCTGAGCCAGGCCATCTTGCCCTCCAGTAATATATCTGGTCTTATACGATTCAGGACTTCTCTGTTTATTACTTTTGCTGTCCAGGGCATACGCAGCAGCTTTTGCCAGCACCATAGCTCCAACGCATCAGTCCTCCTTCTATCAGCTCTTTTCGCAGTCCAGCTTTCACATCCATACATGGTTATGGGGAAAACGATGGTTTGCACTATCCAGCATTTACTTCTGAGGCTGATATATCTACATTTCCAGATTTTGTCCATATTTAGCATGTTGCGTCGCCCCAATGCTATCCTACTTTTTATTTCTGGCATATAGTCTCCATCCTGGTCACTTTTGGAACAAAGGAAGATAAAGTCTTGCACACATTCTATTGCCTCGTTGTCTGAATTTGGTCATATTTTCAAGTTCTCATAATTTAAGTGTTCTTTAAGTTCAGGTAGAGGCCCACTTTTTCACTTTCAGTTTTAATCTTACATATCATCTGCTTCTGACCTGCTTCTGTTTCTGCAAGCAGAGTTATGTTATCTGTGTAATGGAGATTGTTGATGTTTCTGCCACCTATTCTAACCCTAGTTTTCAATTCGTCAATGTCCATTTTCCATATGATCACTTTTGTATATAGGTTAAACAAGAAGGGTAAAAGGATGCAGCCCGGTCGGACTCCTTTGCCAATCCCAAACCAATCTGTGTCCACATACTGTGTTCTCACAACAGCTTCTTGATTGATTTAAAGTGATTTTATTAGCTTGACTAGATGTGTTGATACGCCCAGCTCTTGTAGAGCCTGCCACAGCTTGTCACGGTCATCACAATCAGAGGCCTTGATGCAGTCGATGAAGCACATGTAGATATTCTTTTGATATTCTCAAGCTTTTTCCATGGTCCATCGCAGGTTTGCAATATGGTCGCGGGTGCCGCATCCTCGCCGGAATGCTGCCTTGTGCATCAGGCAGTGCTGCTTCATCTACTGATCTCAGTCTTTCCTGTATAATTTTGAGAAGGATCTTGCTTGCATACGGAATGAAGGCCAATGTTCAGTAGTTGGAGCAATTCTGGGAGTCGCTTTTCTTTGGTAGAGGGATGAAGACAGATTTTTTCCAGCCCTGTGGCTATTGTGTGGATACTAGAGATGAGCGAGCACCAAAATGCTCGGTTGCTCGTTACTCGAGTCGAACTTTTCGTGATGCTCGAGGGTTCGTTTCGAGTAACGAACCCCATTGAAGTCAATGGGCGACCCGAGCATTTCTGTATATCGCCGATGCTCGCTAAGGTTTTCATTTGTGAAAATCTGCAAAACCCAAGAAAGTGCTGGAAATGACACAGAAACAGATAGGGCAGGCGAGGGGCAACATGCTGGGCTGCATTTCAGGTTCCCAGGTCCCACTATTCAGCCACAATAGTGGCAAAAGTGCCCCCCCCCCCTATCAATTTTTACTTCGGACAAACCCTCATTAGCAAGGCACACCTTAGCTAAGCACCACACTACCTCCAACAAAGCACAAGCACTGCCTGCGGGACACACCCCTGCCTCTTCTCTTGGGTTACATGCTGCCCAACCCCCCCCCCCCCCCCGCACGACCCAGTGTCCACAGCGCACACCAAAGTGTCCCTGCGTAGCCTTCAGCTGCCCTCATGCCACACGCTGGCCTCACAGCCACACCACCCTCATGTCTATTTATAAGTGCGTCTGCCATGAGAAGGAACCGCAGGCACACACTGCAGAGGGTTGGCAGGGCCAGGCAGCGACCCTCTAAAAGGGGCGGGGCGATAGCCCACAATGCTGTACAGAAGCAATGAGAACTCCAATCCTGTGCCACCTACATCAGGAGCTGCAAACGTGGGCATAGCAATGGGGAATCCATGTGCCACACAGTATTCATTCTGTCAAGGTGTCGCATAGCTCAATCCACACTGCAAGGGGAAAGCCGTCAGCGCTCTGCCCTCTACCCAAGTCAGTCAGTGCCTTTGTGCCAGACAGGTCAAACACCGCGATGGGAACTAAGTTTGCACCAACAGCATAGGGGGGTCCTCGGAAGCCCAAGACATGAACAAAAAATTGATCTGAGCGGCCAAACATGGCAGACTTGCACCGCGCCCACGACATAGGCCTCGGCCCATAGCTTCAGCAATCCTAGGCAGGAAGCGGACTTTCACTGGACCAAGGACATAGGCCTCTGCACAAACCCTCAGCAATTGCGATCCTACAGCGGACTGCTATGCTAGCGTAGCTGTGCACGTCTCATTAGCGCTGTATTGCTCCTGTAGTTTGTCCCAATGCAGTGCCCAGCACGGATAGTAGAGCTAACGTCAGATTAAATACAGGTGGGCTTCGGCCCACACTGCATTCCCCATTCAGACCGGGGTTTTTAATACATAGACACAGGCAGGTACAACTCACTAATGTGAAGTCCGTGTGGACCGATAGCATGGGTGGCTCCCTGGAACCCACCAGCGGTACATAAATATATCCCATTGCAGTGCCCAGCACAGCTGAGGTAACGTCAGGTTTAATGCAGGTGGGCTTCGGCCCACACTGCATGCCCCAGTCAGACTGGGGTTCTTTATAAGTAGACACATGTGGACTGACAGCATAGGTGGGTCCCAGGAAGCCACCGGCAGTACATAAATATATCCCATTGTATTGCCCAGCACAGCTGAGGTTACGTCCGATTAAACGCAGGTGGGCTTCGGCCCACACTGCATGCCCCAGTCTGACCGGGGTTTTTAATACATAGACACTGGCAGGTACAAATCCCTAATGTGAAGTCCCTGTGGACCCACAGCATGGGTGGCTCCCTAGAACCCACCGGCGGTACATAAATAAATACCATTGCAGTGCCCAGCACAGCTGAGGTAACGTCAGGTTTAATGCAGGTGGGCTTCGGCCCACACTGCATGCCCCAGTCAGACTGGGGTTCTTTATAAGTAGACACATGCAGTTACAACTCCGTGTGGCCTGACAGCATAGGTGGGTCCCAGGAAGCCACCGGCAGTACATAAATATATCCCATTGCATTGCCCAGCACAGCTGAGGTTACGTCCGATTAAATGCAGGTGGGCTTCGGCCCACACTGCATGCCCCAGTCTGACCGGGGTTTTTAATACATAGACACTGGCAGGTACAAATCCCTAATGTGAAGTCCCTGTGGACCCACAGCATGGGTGGCTCCCTGGAACCCATCGGCGGTACATAAATGTATCCCATTGCAGTGCCCTGCTCAGCAGAGTTAACGTCACATACAATACAGGTGGGCTTCGGCCCACTGTGCATGCCCCAGTCAGACTGGTAATATGTACCTTAACAGTAACCGCGTTGGTGGGAATGTGGTGGCGACTGCGGACCTAGTAGCGTGGTTTTATTTAGTTGGTTTTCGGAATGTGGCCAGGATTAAGTGGGCCGTGGCGGGGGGATGGTGGGGGGGTTCTCTCCTGTTGTGTCGGTAAAGATGAAATTCTTGGACTGCCACCAGACGGACCAATGCAAAGGTATTTGCCAAGAATGTTTTCATTGTTGGAGGAGGAGGGGGATTTTTTTGAGGCACGACGTGTCCTCTCCACGTGTCCATGGTTATATGCACCTTAACAGTAACCGCGTTGGTGGGAAATGGCCTCGCCACCATCATGTCTTTGGGAAGCCTCCGTTTCCACACCCCAGTGACATAGCATTAGCAGCGATATAGGCAGAGCCCAGAATTAGTAACATTTCAGCGGTAGCATTAGGGACAGGCCCCAGTAACATATCACTAGCAGCATTATAGGGGGAGCACAGTATTAGTTCCATTTCAGTAGTAGTAGCAGTCCAGACAGGCCCCAGTAACAATTCCAAAGCAGCAGTAAAGGGGGAGCACAGTCTTAGTTCCATTTCAGTAATAGTAGCAGTCAAGACAGGCCCCAGTAACAATTCCGAAGCAGCAGTATAGGCGGAGCACAGTATTAGTTCCATTTCAGTAGTAGTAGCAGTCAAGACAGGCCACAGTAACATTCCCTTTGCAGCAGTTTAGGGAGATAACAGTCTCTCTCACATTTCAGTAGTTGCAGTATAGACAAGGCCCCAGTTACATTTATGTAGCAAAAGTGTAGGCCAACCCCACACACCTTGCTGTAGCATGAGTGCAGGCGAAGCCCATAAAAATACTAGGATTACACTGTAGATGAGGGCCCAAAAAAATTGGTGTACCAACAGTACTAATGTACCTCAGAAAAATTGCCCATGCCCTACCAAGAGGGCAGGTGAAACCCATTAATCGCTTTGGTTACTGTGGCTTAATTTGTAACTAGGCCTGGAGGCAGCCCAGTTAAAATAAAAATTGGTTCAGGTGCAAGTTTCAACGCTTTAATGAGAATTGAAACGTAAAAACATTGTTTACCAAAGTAATATGACTGAGCCTTGTGGGCCTAACAAAAATTGCCCGTTCGGCGTGATTACGTGAGGTTTCAGGAGGATGAGCAGGAGGAGGAGGATGAATATAATACACAGATTGATGAAGCTAAAAGGTCCCCGTTTTTTATGGTGATAGAGAACAATGCTTCCAGCCGCGGGTGCAGCCTACGTATTGTTTAGGTACCGCTGCTGTCCGCTGGTGGAGAAGAGAAGTCTGGGGAAATCCAGGCTTTGTTCATCTTTATGAGTGTAAGCCTGTCGGCACTGTCAGTTGACAGGCGGGTACGCTTATCCGTGATGATTCCCCCAGCCGCACTAAACATCCTCTCTGACAAGACGCTAGCTGCAGGACAAGCAAGCACCTCCAGGGCATACAGCGCGAGTTCAGGCCACGTGTCCAGCTTCGACACCCAGTAGTTGTAGGGAGCAGAGGCGTCACGGAGGACGGTCGTGTGATCGGCTATGTACTCCCTCACCATCCTTTTACAGTGCTCCCGCCGACTCAGCCTTGACTGGGGAGCGGTGACACAGTCTTGCTGGGGAGCCATAAAGCTGTCAAAGGCCTTAGAGAGTGTTCCCCTGCCTGCGCTGTACATGCTGCCTGATCTCCGCACCTCCCCTGCTACCTGGCCCTCGGAACTGTGCCTTCTGCCATTAGCGCTGTCGGATGGGAATTTTACCATCAGTTTGTCCGCCAGGGTCCTGTGGTATAGCATCACTCTCGAACCCCTTTCCTCTTCGGGTATGAGAGTGGAAACGTTCTCTTTATACCGTGGGTCGAGCAGTGTGTACACCCAGTAATCCGTAGTGGCCAGAATGCGTGTAACGCGAGGGTCACGAGAAAGGCATTCTAACATGAAGTCCGCCATGTGTGCCAGGGTACCTGTACGCAACACATGGCTGTCCTCACTAGGAAGATCACTTTCAGGATCCTCCTCCTCCTCAGGCCATACACGCTGAAAGGATGACAGGCAAGCAGCATGGGTACCCTCAGCAGTAGGCAAAGCTGTCTCTTCCCCCTCCTCCTCATGCTCCTCCCCCTCCTCCTCCTCCTCCTCAACACACTGAGATATAGACATGAGGGTGGTCTGACTATCCAGCGACATACTGTCTTCCCCGCCTCTGTTTCCGAGCGCAAAGCGTCTGCCTTTATGCTTTGCAGGGAACTTCTCAAGAGGCATAGCAGAGGAATGGTGACGCTAATGATTGCAGCATCGCCGCTCACCATCTGGGTAGACTCCTCAAAGTTTAAAAGGACCTGGCAGATGTCTGCCAACCAGGCCCACTCTTCTGTAAAGAATTGAGGAGGCTGACTCCCACTACGCCGCCCATGTTGGAGTTGGTATTCCACTATAGCTCTACGCTGCTCATAGAGCCTGGCCAACATGTGGAGCGTAGAGTTCCACCGTGTGGGCACGTCGCACAGCAGTCGGTGCACTGGCAGATTAAACCGATGTTGCAGGGTCCGCAGGGTGGCAGCGTCCGTGTGGGACTTGCGGAAATGTGCGCTGAGCCGGTGCACCTTTCCGAGCAGGTCTGACAAGCGTGAGTAGCTTTTCAGAAACCGCTGAACCACCAAATTAAAGACATGGGCCAGGCATGGCATGTGCGTGAGGTTGCCGAGCTGCAGAGCCGCCACCAGGTTACGGCCGTTGTCACACATGACCATGCCCGGTTGGAGGCTCAGCGGCGCAAGCCAGCGGTCGGTCTGCTCTGTCAGACCCTGCAGCAGTTCGTGGGCCGTGTGCCTCTTCTCTCCTAAGCTGAGTAGTTTCAGCACGGCCTGCTGGCGCTTGCCCACCGCTGTGCTGCCACCCCGCACGACACCGACTGGTGGCGACGTGCTGCTGCTGACACATCTTGATTGCGAGACAGAGGTTGCGTAGGAGGAGGAGGAGGAGGAGGGTAGTTTAGTGGAGGAAGCATACACCGTCGGGAGATGTGGTCGTGCAGGGCTGGGACAGCACATCGGGAAAAGTAGTGGCGACTGGGACCCGAGTAGCGCGGGGCCGCCGCCGCCATCATGTTTTTGAAAGCCTCCGTTTCCACAAGCCTATACGGCAGCATCTCCAGGCTGATCAATTTGGCTATGTGCACGTTTAACGCTTGAGCGTGAGGGTGAGCTAGCGATGGCTGGACAGTGCGCTGAGAGACATTGGTGGATGGGGCTGAGGACAGCGGAGGTGAGCGTGTGGGTGCAGGCCAGGAGACGGTAGTGCCTGTGTCCTGAGAGGGGGGTTGGATCTCAGTGGTAGGCTGGGGCACAGGGGGAGAGGCAGTGGTGCAAACCGGAGGCGGTGAACGGCCTTCGTCCCACCTTGTGGGGTGCTTGGCCATCATATGCCTGTGCATGCTGGTGGTGGTGAGGCTGGTGGTGGTGGCTCCCCGGCTGATCTTGGCACGACAAACCTTGCACACCACAGTTCGTCAGTCGTCTGCACTCTCAGTGAAAAACTGCCAAACCTTTGAGCACCTCGGCCTCTGCAGGGTGGCATGGCGCGAGGGGGCGCTTTGGGAAACAGTTGGTGGATTATTCGGTCTGGCCCTGCCTCCACCCCTGGCCACCGCACTGCCTCTTCCAACCTGCCCTGCTGCTGCACTTGCCTCCCCCTCTGAAGACCTGTCCTCAGTAGGCTTAGCAAACCAGGTGGGGTCAGTCACCTCATCGTCCAGCTGCTCTTCCTCCGAATCCTCAGTGCGCTCCTCCCTCGGACTTACTGCCCTTACTACTACCTCACTGATAGACAACTGTGTCTCATCGTCATTGGCCTCCTCACCCACTGAAAGCTCTTGAGACAGTTGCCGGAAGTCCCCTGCCTCATCCCCCGGACCCCGGGAACTTTCCAAAGGTTGGGCATCGGTCACGATAAACTCCTCTGGTGGGAGAGGAACCATTGCTGCCCAATCTCAGCAGGGGCCCGAGAACAGTTCCTGGGAGTCTGCCTGCTCCTCAGAATGTGTCATTTTCATGGAGTGAGGAGGCTGGGAGGAAGGAGAAGCAGCAGCCAGAGGATTCAGAGTTGCAGCTGTGGACGGCCTAGAAGACTGGGTGGTCGATAGATTGCTGGATGCACTTTCTGCCATCCACGACAGGACCTGCTCAGACTGCTCATTTTCTAATAAAGGTCTACCGCGTGGACCCATTATTTGTGAGATGAATCTGGGGACCCCAGAAACTTGCCTCGCTCCTAATCTCGCAGCAGTCGGCAGCGATACACCTGGACCAGGAGCTCGGCCTGTGCCCACACCCCGACTTGGGCCTCCGCTTCCTCGCCCCCGTCCACGTCCTCTAGGCCTACCCCTACCCCTCAGCATGGTGTATTACGAGATTAGCAGAAACAGAACGCTGTAATTAAATGTGCCGCTTATTGGCCTGTGGTTGGAGGCTCACTTCGCGTATGTAACGCACTGCAGAGGCAGGCAACAATTATGCGCAAGGCTGGGTATTAATTCACCAACTACTACCCCCAACAGAGACGCAGTAAACTGAAGGCAGTGACAGGCAGGCCAAATACAGTATTTTTTTGAAGTTTTTGGGAACAACCACACTGCCTGTGATATACACTGTATTTCGATTTCCTTGTTGGAGGCTGACTTCGCGTCTGTAATGCACTGCAGAGGCAGGCAACAATTATGCGCAAGGTTGGGTATTAAATCACCAACTACTACCCCCAGCAGAGACGCAGTAAACTGAAGGCAGTGACAGGCAGGCCAAATACAGTATTTTTTTTGAAGTTTTTGGGAACAACCACTCTGCCTGTGATATACACTGTATTTCGATTTCCCTGTTGGAGACTGACTTCGCGTACGTAATGCACTGCAGAGGCAGGAAACAATTATGCGCAAGGCTGGGTATTAATTCACCAACTACTACCCCCAGCAGAGACGCAGTAAACTGAAGGCAGTGACAGGCAGGCCAAATACAATATTTTTTTGAACTTTTTGGGAAAAAGCCCACTGCCTATATAGCCAGTATATCTCTTTCACCTTTCCCACTGTCCCTGCCTCACCAGTACTGCCCCTATACTCTGTAAAATGACTGCAGACTGAGGACGCTATGGTCTGCACGCCCGATATACAAAAAAAAAATAAATTGTGCAACACTGCTCTCAGCAGCCTCAACAGTACTGCACATGGTCAGATGTGGCCCTAAGAAGGACCGTTGGGGTTCTTGAAGCCTAAAATAATTCCTAACACTCTCCCTATAGCAGCAGCATCAGCAGCACTTTCCCTGATCTATGTCAGCATGCATCTGTGGCGAGCCGCGGGCGGGGCAGATTTTAATACTCGGGTGTCACCTGATCTCCCCAGCCAATCACTGCAGGGGGGGGGGTATAGGGCTGGAACATCACAGGAGGAAGTTGTAATGCCTTCACTGTCTTTCTATTGGCCAGAAAAGTGCACAAATTTCTCAGAGATGAAAGTGAAAGTAACTCGAACATCGCGTGGTGCTCGTCTCGAGTAACGAGCATCTCGAACACCCTAATACTCGAACGAGCATCAAGCTCAGACGAGTATGCTCGCTCATCCCTAGTGGATACCCATATTGCCTGGCACAGTGCCGTGATGGTTTTCACTGGTACTTGCAGCAATAGCTCTGCCGGTATGTTATCTGTGCCTAGTGCTTTATTTTTGGCCAGTTGTTTCATTGCCATAACCACTTTTGACTCCATAATGGAGGGCTCCAAGTCCACAGGCTCCATGTCATGCAATGGTCCAGGTATGTGGTTGCAGTAGTGTGGTTCCAGTGTTAGGAGCTCCAATTCCCTTTGTTTTCAATGCTTTGTACATTTGTGTAGAAACAATTTAGTTTTTACTTTCCTTCATAATTTCCTTCTTTGTTCTTTATTTCCACTACTAATAGCAAGGTTCTCAAATGTATTCCTTAGCTGTATATTTCAACCTGGCCTTTCACTTTCCTTCCCATATTGTTCTAGTTTAAAGCTCTCCTGATGGGTGCAGTAAGGTGCCTGCCAAATATACGCTTACCTGTCTTTGTAAGGTGCAATCTGTCTGTAGTCCATCATATAGGTAATTTATTCCATTGTCTAGAAATCCAAATCTTTGCTGATACACCATTGACGTATCTAGTTCTTTACCTTTATAATCCTGTTCCATCTCTTTATTACATGGCAATCCACTGGGAAGATGGACGAGAAGACCACCTGTGAACCTAGTTCCTTTATATTGTTGTCGAGTTCTTCAGAGTCTTTGCAGACAGTTGCAAGGTACTTTTTTACAGTGTCATTTGTCCCTACATATATAGGTAGGAATGGTATACACTCGTACATTTATGTTGTTGGTTGTTGACCCTTAATATGAAGCACTGTAAATGTACGAGTGGGAATCATGTAGGTGCAGAAGCTGTCCCTGTGCCATCAGTAGTGGGTGTCCACTGTGATACACAACTGACACTCTGCTGCAACTGCCAGCATTGATGCTAGCTCCAGTCTGGCCCATTTAATCCTGACTAAATGAGTCAGAAGAGGATGTTAAGAATGGTTTTATAAAACAGATGGTGAACAGTCAAGCAAATTGCAGCTGAATACAATGCTGGTGCACCAAGTGTCCAAATGCACAAGTCATCGTTCCTAAGCAAGAATGAGCTATAACAGTAGAAAACCTGTTTAAGAGTCATTGCTGCCTAAGAGAAACAAAAAGGCAAGACTTCAGTAAGTAAAAGAAAGCAAAAATTTGATCATGGAGCAGTGGAAAAACATTGCTTCATCAGATGAATCCAGATTTGTATTATCCTGTGTGAGGGTCAAATTTGGAGCAAGCAGCATGAATTGATGAAGCCTTCCTGCCAGCTGTTCAGACCATTTCATCTAATTTGTGGCAACTGCAAGAAGCTATCCTGTTCACATAGACCACTGTTTCTACAGAAAGATTTCAAAACCTAGTGTAATCTATGTGAATTGATTCAGCTATGAAGACCAAAGGAGGTTCAAAGTGCTACTAGATAGATGTATCAAGTAATAATAATAATCTTTATTTATATAGCGCCAACATATTCTGCAGTGCTTACAATACAGGGGAAATAACACAAAACAACGGTTACATGAAGTAATCAATTAATGGAAACAGTAGGGGTGAGACTCCTGCTCCAACGAGCTTACATACTACAGATAATGGGGTGATACAGAAGGTAAAGGGTCTGGAGATGTGCATGGTATGGCGAGTTGGAGAATGAGGGATGCTATACACACAGACAATGGTCAGGCCGTATAGTGGCAAAATTGGGATGACTGCAGGTGTCGGTTGATCACAGCTAGCAGGGATTGCAGTCTGTGGGACAGGGAGCATATTATCAGGTGGAGTACTGAGGGGTTTGGTTTAGGGGATATGGTATGCCTCCCTAAAAAAGGTGCGTTTTTAGAGCACACCTGAGATTGGATGTAGGGTGTGAAGGAGAGATCTGAGTCGAATATGACCCCAAGGCAGCGGGCATGCTGTCTGGGAGTTATGGTGGTGCCACACACTGAGATGGAGATATCAGGATGAGGTTGGTTAGTAGAGGGCGGGAACACCAGTTTTTGAGAGGTTCAGTTTTAGGTAGAGAGAGGACATAGTGTTGGACACAGCAGACAGACAGTCGGTGGCATTCTGGAGGAATGTTGCTGTGACATCCTGAGAGGAGGTGTATAGCTGGGTATCATCAGCATAGAGATGGTACTGGAAACCAAATCTCCTGATGGTCTGTCCAATGGGGGCTGTGTATATGGAGAAGAGGAGGGGGCTGAGGACCAAGCTCTGGGGAACCCCAACAGCAAGGGGAAGAGGGGGGGGGGGGGGGTAGAGCCATCAAAGCAGACAGTAAAGGAGCGGTCGGATAGGTAGGTGGAGAACCTGGAGACTACAGTGTCCTTTAGTCCAATGGAACGAAGCATAGTAAGGAGGAGTTTGTGGTCAACAGTAGCGAATGCTGCAGAGAAGTCGAGGAGGATCAGTAGAGAGTAGTCGCCCCTCGATTTGGCAGTCAGGAGGTCATTTGACACTTTAGTCAGGGCGGTTTCTGTTGAGTGTAGGGGGCGGAAGCTAGAGGGTCAAGAAGAGAATTTTCTGACAGATAGCCTATAAGGCGAGAGTAAACCAGGTGTTCTAGTAGTTTTGGAGATGAAGGGGAGGTTAGAGATGGGTCGATAGTTGGTGGTATCGGTCAAGTCAAGAGTCAGTTTCTTTAGCAGCGGGAAAATTATAGCGTGTTTGAATGAAGAGGGGAAAATGCCAGCGGTCAGAAAAAGATTGAATATAGTGGTGAGGTGGGAGATGACCACCGGGAAGAGGGAGCGCAGAAGGTGTGAGGGAAAAGGGTCGCTAGCACAGGTGGTGGGGCGAGCGGAGGAGAGCAGTCTGGAGACTTCTTCTGTCGTTGGTCTAAGTACAGAGAGTGAACAGGAGCTAGATGCAGTACCGACGAGACTAGGGTCAGGGGTAGTCTGGGATTGGGAGGTTATTTCTTGCCAGATGTCATCAATTTTCTTTTTGAAGTACGCAGCCAGCTCTTCAGCACTGAGATCTGTCACGGGGTACAGCAGTTTTGGGCTGAGAAGGCAGTGGAAAGTGTCAAAGAGTCTTTTAGGATTATGGGATAGTGAGGAGACGAGAGAGGTGAAGTGGAGGGTGAGGTTGTATGTTCTGAGCATGAATTTAAAGTGGAGAAAGTCTGCGGGCTTTTGAGACTTTCTCCACAGCCGTTCAGCACACCTAGAGCACCGCCGGATGTATCGTATTTGAGGCGTGAGCCAGGGTTGCCGCGGTCTATATCAGATGGCTTGGGTTACGGGGGGACACCACTTCATCTAATGCATGTTTGAGAGTGGTGTTGTAATGTGCGGCAGCCAGGTTGAAGCAGGAGAGGAGAGAGATAGCGGACAGAAAAGACTGTAGAGACTCAGCAAAAGTTTTGGTGTGAACGGCCTGAAGGTTCCTGTACGTACGGGAGGTAGGAGGGTCTGGAGAAATGTTAGGGAGCTTGACAGAGAAAGAGAAAAGGTTATGGTCCGAGAGTGGGAGAGGGGAGTTAGTGAAGTTGGAAGCAGAGCAGAGACGGAAGAAGACCAGATCCAGAGTATTGCCATCCCTATGAGTGGGAGAGGCTGTGAGTTGAGAGAGACCAAGGGAGGAGGTGAGCGATAGAAACTGAGATGCAGATGGGGACATGGGGTCATTAGTGGGGATGTTGAAGTCTCCTAGGATGAGGGTTGGGATGTCGCTGGAGAGAAATTGTGGGAGCCAGGCAGCAAAGTGGTCCAGAAACAAACGAGGAGCACCTGGGGGCGGTAGATAACTGCTACTCGCATGGACAGCGGGCGGAAAAGCCGTAGGGGCATGTACCTCGAATGAGGGGAAAGTAAGTGAGGGTACTGGGGGTATGACCTGGAAAGTGCACTCCTCCCCATCGCCTATCTTCCAGTCTTGGCGTATGGGAGAACTGCAGGCCATTGTAATACAGTGCACCAAGGGAGGCCGTGTCAGATTGCTGTATCCATGTTTCTGTTAGAGTTAGCAGGTTTAGGGATTTAGCAGTGAAAAAGTCATAAATGGTGGGGAGTTTTTTGCATGCTGACTGGCAATTTCAGAGCGCACATTGAAAGGAAAGCGGGAAGGGCATGCATGGGCTAGTAGGGTGTCTCATTGGGGCAGGTGGGGAGTAGTAGTTAGGGGCACTAGAGGGTGGGTCAGGGTTGGGAGAGATGTCCCCTGCTGCTAGTATCAGCAGTATAGCAATGGTGAGCAGGTGATTAGGGGATTTATGAAGGCGATAGTTATGCTTCACTGTGGCTTCAGGGGGATTGAGATGTTTAAGGAAAGTAAAGAATGCATGTGAGCTGTGCATGGGTGAAGAAAGGAGAGAGGAGCTGATATGGATAAAATGCCGCAGAGGTGGATGCTGGATGTAGGTTTGATAGTAAACAGTAAAGATAAGAAAAGAGACTATAGTGGTAGTGATGAACAGGAAGTGCAGGGTTTAAGGACAATTTATGCGGCATACCTGTCTCTTGCCATGTTAAACTGCATAGAAGTCACACTTGATCACGGGCACACTTCATCACAGGGAACACATGCGTGTCAGTGAAGGGATACTACTTTTAAAACCAAGAAACAGCCAACACCTGGGAGGGACTAGTTCAGTTAGATTCATTAAGCAACTGGCTAGTGACCCACCCATAGTTTTATGGCTAGCTTACATAAATAACACCTCCACACTTAAACTGGACCTAGAAGTGGGGGATGCACAAATATGACCAGTAATCAAGCTAGGCAAGAGACACGTATCATAGACATAGCAGTGAGAAGATGCAAGAAAATAGCAGTGGTGCAATTTAAGCGGAGATGAAGCAGCGGGGGGTTGGTGGACTTCAGTTGCAGGAGAAAACACGTACCTTCCTTTATATCTCATCCAAGATGCAGCGTAAGTAAAGTGGCCAATCAGTGTACATACTATATGAGCACGTACCTATACACAGAGGCACATCTCAGGGAGGTTTCACACATTGCATTTTGCTTCAAAACATTGTGCTTTATGTGTGCGCTTTTACCTGCTGTTTTTTTTTTTTGTGCTGTATTAGAAAAAAACACAATGGGCAGATGGTAGCAGGGAGTCGATAGGGAAATATTAAGTGCAGTGTAAACAGTGCTTTAGGTGGCGTTTTTCTTCACTGTTCTTGCATTTTTGGATCTCTGGCTTTTTTTTTTTAATGCAGCATGCGCCAGGGTTGGATTTTTTTCTGCCATTTTTCTCGTATAAACAAACATTTGTTTTCTTTGTTTCTGCTAAAAATATTGTAAGATCTATGAATCAGATATTTTAAATGTAAAAAGCAGTGATTAAAAAAGCGCTATTACTAAAGCACAATTTTTTGCAAAGACACCACAAAATAGCATAATAACAGGGAATGGCAGCCAGTCGTCAGTGTAAATGGGGCTTCAGCCTAGACAATCTTAAAATGCACCAGATTAATCACAGTAACCTTGCTGAATAATGGAAACAGAAAGCAAAAATGGCAACGGCACGCAAAATAAATTTACTATCAGAGGTATGCATACCTATAATCAATAGTCTAACCACATTAAATAATGCAAAGTTCTTGGTATATAATTTGATCAAATTACATTGGCCCATCTACCAACGTCCAGGTGACCAAGCTCTCAGATGGGTCCTAACGCTAAAACCAGGCGGTATAATCTCAACCTGGGAAAGCTAAGTTCCTACTTCTCAGAATGCTCCTCTCTTGGGACTAAGCCTACAAATAAAACCAGGGAAGGTAGGATACCATATAGATGTTCCAGTGGGAGGGACGTTAGTAGATGGGCCAATGTAATTTGATCAAATTATATACCAAGAACCTTGCATTATTTAATGTGGTTAGAGTATTGATTTATAGGTATGTATACCTCTGATAGTAAATTTATTTTGCGTGTTGTTGCCATTTTTGGTTTCTGCTTCTGCTGTATGCTGCAGCCATGGTTTAACGTGCACCTATATATTTCTATTGAGATATATTTACATTGTGTAGTGATGACCTTTTTTTTTTCTTTTTTTCTTTTTCATTTCTTTCTTGATGAATAATACATTTTTCAAATTTTAAGACTGTCTAGTCTATATTTGAAGCACCTTTTAGTTGGCTTAGTTTGCGCCAAAATTTGCACCACAATTTTATAGCAATTTGGCACAATTTTTGGTGCCATTTAGTCCACACCCTTTCTTTGGACAAGTTAAAAAAACTGTCTGAAAGTGTCTAACACAAAGCATATAAGACAGTTTTCTGGCATAATTTGCTACAGAAGCCTGTCATATTTTGAACAGTAAAAAATCCCCAATATGTCATCCTCACTAAATAAAACAGGGGTGTAGTGGAGTAAGGATAGACCAGGGCACCACACTGATACCTTTATGAGAACCAGGGCACAGCAAAATACCATACAAAGAGTCTCCCTATACCCTGTATTTTTATAATGTTACTAAATTAAATGTGCACAGCACGTTGCTGCTGTGCAGCAGTGAATGCAACCTGCATCTCCCTCTCCTCTCTCTTCCCCATTGGCTCCTCTTGACTTCTGAGGTTTGCTGGCATGGAGGAGGCAGGGTAAGAAGGAGACATGCCAGCATTGTGCTGTGTACAGAACTAGATAACCTAAAGCATACTTAACTTTTCAAGAAAAGCTGCCATGTATGTACATGAGGAATAACACTATTTACTGCCTTTATATGACTTTTGTCCAGTATTTTTCCCCTTTGCAGCCTAAATCAGTGATTTTCAATTATCTATGGACTTGTGGGAAAAGCCTGGTTGTTATACTGTGTTCTATAGACTGTGCACAGAAAACTGCAAAACCTGGTTTCTAATTGTCTGTAACACACACATCCTTAACATAATCATGAAGAGCAGTGTAAGCAGAACTAAGCATTGTACATGTGAATAAGCATGTGAACCAGAGCTTTGTGTGGCCCAGAATGTTAACACAGCAGAAATGCAGTCCTAAGCTCTCGCTCCCAAGCTGAACGTCGCGAGTTCAATCCTGCTTGGTTCAGGTAAGCAGCTCAAGGTTGACTCAGCCTTCCATCCTTTTGAGGTCGGCAACATGTGTGCCCAGCTTGGTGGGGCATAATAAATAAATTACCTGAAAGCGCTGTGGAATAAGTTGGCCTCTTCTTTCCACCTCCTATCTGCTCTCATATAAATAAATGAGCATGATGATTCATCTCTTTCCTTCCGTGGACTGCAGGCTTAGAGAAATGGAGATCCTAGTGTCCAGCACTTTAGAGTGATTTTTTTTTCAGCAAAAAAACGTAATTTTAGGTAAATAAAGTAAATAGCAGTTTTGCTAGTTATCACACTGGCTATCATATAAGCACAGGTTGTTTAGGTCATTGTGATCATTTAAATACATAAATGTACAGAGGCAGGGGCACAGAGGGACCACTATCACTTGTTGGTTGGCAGGAGCAAAAAGCAACCACTATTACGAATGGGGGGGGGGGGGGGGGGCAGAGAGACGACTATCACTTGGGCGCAGGTGCACACAGGAACCACTATTACTGGAAGGCAAGGAAACAGAGAGATTACTATTACATGAAGGAAACAGAAAAGCAGAGGGATCACTTGAGGGACAGATGCACTGCTGGAACACCATTATTTGGGAGCAGTGGAAAAGAAGAACTACTATTAATTGAGGAAGGCAGGAGCACAGAGAGACCGTTATTCCCGAGAGGACAGAGGAAAAGAAGGATGATTATTACTGGGGTAGGAGGGGGCGGTAGGGCAACAGAGGCACCAACATTACTTGGGGGGTGGCAGTGGCACAGAGGGACGATATTTGAGATCACTGAAGGACCACTGTTCTTTGTGAGGACACTGAGAGACCACTATACATTGTGGGGGTGCAGAGAAACCACTATTTCTTTGGGGGATACTGAGACACCACTTAGGGCAACAAAAGGACCACAATTGCATTATGGTGCTCAGAGGGACCACTATTATATACAGTTTTATGGAACACAGAGGGACTACTGTTGCTTTGGAAAACACTGGGAGACTACTATTTTTTGTGGGGCAGAGGGACCACTATTACATAGGGAGGCAGAGAGGGACCATTATTACATAGTGAGGCATAGAGGGACCACTTTGACATTGTGGGGGTACACAGGGACCACTATTAATTTGGGGGTCACTGAAACACCACTAATACTTGGTGGAGCACTGAGAAACCACTATTTATTATATTGTTGGGGCACAGAGGAATCATTATTACTTAAGAAGGGCATTGTGAAACTATTATTACTTTGTGGGGACTCTGAGAGACCACTGTTACTTTGTGAGGCACTCTCATCTTGTTGGAGACGAAAAAAGGGAGTATATTACTTTGCTGCACAAAGTGGGTAGTACTACTGCCAAGAGCGCACAAATACCTGCACTATTTCTTTGGGGCGCAGAAGGAACATTATTACTTCGTGGGGGCACAAAGGGGGAATTTTTATTGAGTAGGGGCACAAATGGGCATTTATCAATTTCAAGGGGCACAAAGAAGGTATTACTATTACGAGTCACAAAAGAGGCATTATTTTGTTGCGGGAGCAGTGAAATGCTTTATTGAAGCCTATTGTACTATAATTGTATAATGGTAGTGGACCCCTCTCAATAAGTGTCGCACTGACTCTGCTGCCCCTCCTATCTGGGATCCAATGTAGTGTGGGGTACAGACAGATGCAAAGCCATGACTGAGAGAAGTCATCATGGTAGTCTCAGCTGGAAGGTGAAAAGAAAAGGGAAAGAGAAAGACCATCAAAGAAGACCTGTAGATCACTAGATTTCATTTTTAGTGTGTCTACAGATCAGTACTTTGGATAGGAGCATAGTCCTAATACCCAGGGCTAGACTTGAACTACAAAGCATAAATGCAGCTCTCCCGCACAAATCCCACCAGTACACCTACAATATCACCCAAAATATAAAAATACAGCTGCTCAATCCCCGCAGCGGTAAATTCTGCTTTACATGGCCTTGCCCTCGCCAATCCCTAAAAATATGTAAACCATGGCATCAACACAAGAATTAAAATAAATATGGAACATAAAAACACCTGGTTATATGATCAGGGACAGATTTGTTTTTTTTCAGTCAGGGAAGGTGTATACTACCATCATATAAAGACCAGTATAACAAATAATAGTGCCAAACCGTATATAATGGTCAGATACCAGGCGTATACAGGAGATCTGCAGGGTATTATCATTCTGCAGACTATACAAGAAAATGCAGCACTGCCCAGAAACAGTCACCTGCAGAATACACAGCAATCAAAGAGGACATGTCACCAGTCCTAACATGTTTTAGTAAATACTTGTATCCCCATGAAATAACAATTCTCTGCATTGTGTCATTTTCTATGGAACTACACCATAGTTGGAATTAGTTAAAGGGGTTGTAAGATCTCAGGACAACCCCTTCCCCGTGCAGTAAAATAACAAAGAGTAATATACTCGCCTCTCCCCGCTCCTGCACCAGTGCCCGATCCTCCATTCCAGTCTGTGTCTACAGCTTACGGGATGTCACAGGGGTTGTAGTCATTAATAGAGCTCATTGGGAGTAAGGAGAGGTGAGTATATTGCTATTTGTTACTTTAATGCATGGGAAAGAGTTCTTACAACTCAGACAACTCCTTTCTTTATGCAGACCAGGGTTTTTGCATATGTTTCCAGGAGATATAACAGAAGAATGGCACAAGGTAATACAATTTATGTATTAAAGACCTGTCAAAAGAAGTGGCAGGTCCTCTGTAAATCCTGTGACTTACAGATGACATCTTCTGATTGTAGATATTCTCTTACCTTTTCTTCATCAAGCCCATAGCACTGTGATGACATCTCACAACTGCAGAAATTACTGCCAAGATATCTTTGGCCCCTCGCTTCTGCAGCCATCTCCAGCCTCT
Organism: Eleutherodactylus coqui; assembly: GCF_035609145.1. NCBI lineage: Eukaryota > Metazoa > Chordata > Amphibia > Anura > Eleutherodactylidae > Eleutherodactylus > Eleutherodactylus coqui. Next base: position 226,096,962 of record NC_089837.1, read on the forward strand.
ATAGCAACAAAAATTCAGAACCAAGACAAGACCCATGAACATTTAGTTTAAGTGAAGGGGCCTGCGAGAGTGTTGGGCAATGGCGGGTTCTGAGGCATAGAAAAAATTGGCGTGAATTTCATGCATTTTTACAAGTGTATTTTTGGGTGGCATTCTTTTTTTACATACATGCATTTTTTCAGGTATATATTTTCTCTTTAGAGACGTTTATGGCAAAATGCTTGAAATAAAATTAAATTTACGAAGTGTAGTTGCAATTTGAAAAAAACAAAAAAACACCATAGACTTAATAAACACACAAAAAGTAAGTAAAAACAGCACAAATAGCACAAACAGAAAGTGCAGCCACGCAGATTGTCATTTTTGAACGAGGTTCAAGAAACTGTTGGTAAACTGGTGGCTTTGACTCTTGCTCTGATATCTGATATAGGCCACTTTTATGTATTGGGTAGAAATACTTTTTAAGGGCACTTTCACATGCCAGTATTCTGGTCAATATTTTGGATTAGTGTTTGGAAACCAAAACCAGGAGTGGATGCTACACTCTGGCAAAGTATAATGGAAACAATTGTGCCCTCTAAGTTGGGCACTGCAGGCTGTGGCATTTTTAACTATTTTCAGACTGCATAGCTTAGAGGGAAAAGTGACTGAAATATTTGCATCACTATTGTCTTCTTGACCCATTCCTGGCTTTTCCTTAAAAATACTGTTTCTTTGTATCAACTAGATATAGTTAGCTCATCATCATGGGAATCCGTCATTCAGCTATAGATAGTAATAGGAGGAGACCCAGATCCTTAGTGAACAGCGAGAGACAAAATTCAAGGTAAACACACATATCCAACATACCGTATATACCGGCGTATTAGGCGACGGGGCGTATAAGACGACCCCCCAACTTTCACCTTATACGCCGTTAATACAGTGGAGAAAAAAAAAATCAGTACTCACCTCCCCCAGCGTTCTGTCGTGCTCCGGCAGGCTGTCGCTCCCTCCTGGTCTCCGGCAGAGCATTGCTTTCTGAATGCGGGGCTTGAAATCCCCGCCTCCAGAAAGCTAATACACACGCCGTCAGCCAGTTACAGCCATTCAATGGCATCATTGAATGGCTGTGATTGGCTAAAACACACGTGGCTTCAGCCAATCACACTATTCAATGACATCATTGAATGGATGTGATTGCTAACACACGTGCGCCTTCAGCCAATCACAGCCATTCAATGATGTCATTGAATGGCTGTAACTGGCTGACGGCGTGTGTATTATCTTTCTGGAGGCGGGGATTTCAAGCCCCGCATTCAGAAAGCAATGCTCTGCCGGGGACCAGGAGGGAGCGACAGCCTGCCGGAGTGCGACAGAACGCCGGGGAAGGTGAGTAATGATTTTTTTTTTTGACACTTTTTTTTTTGTATTACCGGCGTATAAGACGACCCCCAACTTCAGAGCAGATTTTTCGGGGTTCAAAAGTCGTCTTATACGCCGGTATATACGGTAGTTATCAATTAAACCCACTTCTTTATTAGCTACATATTAAAAACTCAGATGGAAATTAGGGCTTGAAAAGTATAAGGGTAAGGACACGCGGCACGGCATCACACGCAGGTGAAACCCCAACCAATTCATTTGTACATTGGCCACAGGAGGTCGGAAAAGTTTTGCCTCATGTAAACAGCCAGACTGTGTGTTTTCCTACTACGTGTTTCTGCCAATGGAGTCTTTAATATGTAACTAATAAAGGGGTTTTAATTAATATATTTGGTGCCAGATATAATGACTTTACTAGTACAAAATACTGATCAAATCACTGCCTTGTGAAATTGGCTTAAGTTTTTGAATACCCCTTTAATTCTTTTGCAGAGCCGAGTTGGCTATTGTAGACGGAGCATATAATGTGTAATTGTAATGTTAATTTGTAACTCTACCTGTACTAATAATAATAGTCTATGCTTTACATGTCAGCCCCTTATTATGCAGAGTGTCAGAATTGGTGCCTGGTTTTGAATATATACAGCTTGTTTTCCCACAAGGTTCTGTAAAGCATTTACGTTTTCTTTTTCAAACCCAATGTTGTAAATATGCTATAATCCTAGAGATTTATACTGAAGTGACTTAATTGTATTGGCAAGGAAAATGACTTACAGCATAATCTTTCAGGTTCCATAAACGCCTTGCTACATTTTATCCCAAGCAAAACTCTAGCTTTCTGTTTTATGCCGCATGTTATGGTGGAAGTAGTAGCTCATAGCTGTTGATCAGTAATAAAAGAAAATATATGAAGCAGTAGGTATGGGGACATAGAAGTACATAAAAATTCTTTGTGTCCTGACCATGACATTACTAAAAAACAAGTTACAGTCACGCAATTGTTCATTCCCACTATGAGGATGGTAGTAACATTCATTTTAAAAGGGCAGATCAACCATAATTCAGTTTATAAACTGAGAAGCTGGTTGTGAGTGTCTAGATGAATATTCATTAGAATCTCTTAATCTGCCATGGACTGTGATTCATTAGGCATATGTAAATATCACTCACTTTAATTACCCCTAAACTGACTTAACATAATGTTGTCATTAGCAAATTATTAGTTATTTGTGTAACTAATGGTACATTATGGTGTGCACGTTAAATTGTCAGATATATGATTGCAATTATGACGATGCTTTATGCTAGGTGCCTTTAAACTGCTCTATGAAATATAATGGAGACAAATCAAATCCTGCATGCTAATAATGCACTTCTTAAAACTCGTAAGACTTTGCTGGTTGCTATTATAACTAGAGTTCTAGTCTGCACTAAAAAGTACTGCAATACCTTGATATGGAAAAGTATTTAACCCCATTAATGCCCTATCATTACATAATTGTCTAAGGAATGGTTTGCAACTCCTATAGAACATGTAATATTGGACCAGTGTCCTTAGTATGACAGTTCATCACTGGCAGTTGACACTCTGGCTGACAATACAAAACCCACCTCTACAACCATTGCTGCTGGGTTCCTTTCCCTCTCTTCCCTCCTTTTTCTCTCTTGTCACAGTGTGGGTTTCAGGTTGTTGAGCGTCTTTTCCCATAGTCTGAAGATCTTCTTTATCTTTCACATTGATTTCCTATCAATCACCTCCTGACATTCCTCTTATGTCACATAGTGGGGATTTTTTAGGCTCCAACTTGCTATCACATTACAGCTTGATACAAATTTCGACGCCCAACCTGTAGACTTCATTATGGTGTCCTACTACCTCAGTATGCCTCTGATTTCATATGGAGGCATACACATATTTGGACAGAAAAAAAATGTGCCATGTACCATTGGATGCCATATTCTCTTTAGAAGCATTGAGAATATCTCTGTACATTGTCCTGTGCATACTGAAGCACCTTGTCTCTGTCTGCTCTCATACAGACCTAATGCATTTGGTTTTGCCTTTAAAAGTCTATGCAGCAGTTTTAATTCTTTATAGCAGATGAACGAGTCACATCTGCGTTAACAGACTGATTGAGAAAAGTTCCATTGAGGTTTCCATCACTTTTGGCAGCAAGAATAACATGCAGCTCTATTATTGTTGTCAAAATATTGTAAATCTTAAAGGAAACCCAATAGAGCCTACTATAAGTCAATTTTGATCCTGCTCAGCATCATGGCTTGCCAAAGTATGGCATGGCATGGCATGGCAAAATAAATCAGTTTGTAACAGTCTTCATCTTAACAAACATCTGGATGCTAAACTGCTGAGACAGTATACCTACTTGATATGGTGCCACACGGAGCACTATGTAACAGGTCATGGACTGCGTACAGCTCTGTAGTATAGAGCCACATGGACTCCAAGGCCTCTATAGCCTCAATGAACACAGCTCTACAAGGTGTACTTAGCGTGTCATCAGCTTCAGCAAATTTCAGCAGAAATACATTGCATAATTCTGTGGTATTCAGTCTAGTATAAAGGTTATGTTTTAAATGGGTCCACAAAGAGTGCAAATGTGAACATTGTGAGTTGTTATTGGCATTTTTCTTCAAATATTAGTACTTTCCTAAAAGGTACTTTTACATGGAGCGATAAATCTTTTGCCCGAGTGAACGAGCAACTGACTGAACGACTCATTTGCTCATTTAAACAATTGCCTACATGTGTAAGGGATGACTGTTTACATGTGTAGATAATTGTTTACATTTCACATCATTTTGCTTGTTCGCTTGCTAGTTTCTCTGTCATGGGTTGTGTGTAGACTGAATGATTAATTGCTCAGGTGGAAGTGGATATGTGCAAACAAAGCTGTAAGTATGTGTGTGCGGAAGTATGTGATTGGCTATTGGAAGAACAAAAGCAGATTTTAACACGCCCACGAAGTGCTCTACTATTGGCTGTTAAAGCATTGGATAATTGCGGAATTGCATCATGACATACGGCACAGGAATGACATAAAAGCCTTGAGCAATCATCCGCTGTTCTGATCACTTGGAGAGTGCCGCTGACAATTGTGAGATGTTTCTTTTTGCTACTTTGCCTGCTTCTTTGAGGGAATACTTTAAATAATTTCAATGGTTCCAACTATAAGTGTAATTTTTATCGCTTGTACTTTCTGTTACTCCATACCCTCCAGTACTATTACCTCTTCGATATGGTGAAGTATTCCTTGAGGTAGCAAGCAAAAATTTTTTGCAGGCATTGGTAATGGCAAACAAAGAGACAGGTGAAGCTGCCACTTATGAGACACTTTTGCTTGCAACTTCGAGGGTATTTTGATATGTCTGTTCAACGGTAGGGAAAATAAGCTGGTCATTTTAGTCCTTGGTACTCCCCATTTTAATAATTGTAAAGAAAGCGAAGTACACTTTCCAATTTGGGAGTAAATATATCTCACAGGCAGAAGCACCACATAGCTTCATACAAATGTTCGTAAGGGTGAATGGAGAGCCACGTGGCACTGGCCTCTGCAACACACTTTTGCTCGCTACTTCAAGGGGTACTTTGACATGTTGTTAGAAAAAATGTCTTGTGGCATTTGGCTCAATTTAGGCATTGGTAATTACGAATGCGTCCTTACGTAATGGAGAGCCAAGTGGTGCTTTTGCTTTCAAGAAATTTTTGTTAGCTATAAGGGTTACTTTGACTGAATAAGTGTTGGTACAGAGGATGATAGTCTGGATAATAAGAGTCTGTAGGAACTTGTTCACATCCTCTTTAGGGGGTTCTGTTTTCCTGCTCCATTTGGGGGAAGGAAATAGCACCCCCTGGTTGAACAGCTCTATCTTATGACTAAACTGATTGGTCCCCAATTGACTATAATGAGGATCTGTTGGATTTCCGACAAGCAATCCAGCATTTTGCCGGAGTGTACAGGACAAAATAGTGCTGCTATTTCGTTCTGTTTTCTAGTGTAAATCAATGATGGATGTTCCAACAGAACCTCCGTCACTGATGTGAGCAAACACTAATAAGTGTGCTTTGGGTTGAAACGTAGGATTTCATACTGATATCTTATAGATCTACAATATTACCCCGATATTTCATGAGTGCTCAATCGTCTTGGTTTTGTTTCCATACAGGAGTCTTGGAGCATGAAGAGTTTCTCAGGCATAGATAGGGGGCGAGGGGGAAATAGGACCTGGAGGGGGCCCGAGCTGAACATTTGCACCCGGGCCCCTGAGCCTTTAGCTACGCCCCTGCATGAGGTCATTATCCCCCTCTACTCTTCCTTAGTCAGACCTCATCTGGAATATTGTGTCCAGTTCTGGGCACCCCACTTTAAAAAAGACATAGACAAACTGGAGCAAGTTCAGAGAAGAGTTACCAAGATGGTGAGCGGTCTGAAAATCATGTCCTATGAGGAACGGTTAAAGGATCTGGGAATGTTTAGCTTGCAAAAAAGGCTGAGAGGAGACTTAATAGCTGTCTACAAATATCTGAAGGGCTGTCACAGTGCAGAGGGATCAGCCCTATTCTCATTTGTAGAAGGAAAGACTAGAAGCAATGGGATGAAACTGAAAGGGAGGAGACACAAATTAGATATTAGACAGTGAGGGTGATCAATGAGTGGAACAGGTTACCACGATAGGTGGTGAGTAGAGATGAGCGAACGTACTCGGATAAGCACTACTCGTCCGAGTAATGTGCTTTATCTGAGTACCTTCCCGCTCGTCCTGAAAGATTCGGGGAGCGCCGCGGAGCGGGGAGCTGCAGGGGAGAGCGGGGAGGAACGGAGGGGAGATCTTTCTCTCCTTCTCTCCCGCCCGCTCTCCCCTGCTCCCCGCTGCGACTCACCTGTCAGCAGCGGAGCGCCCCGAATCTTTCAGGACGAGCGGCGAGATACTCGGATAAAGCACATTACTCGGACGAGTAGTGCTTATCCGAGTACGTTCGCTCATCTCTAGTGGTGAGTTCTTCTTCAATGGAAGTGTTTAAAGAAAAGCTGGACAAATATATGTCTGGGATGATTTAGTAAATCCTGCACTGAGCAGGAGGTTGGACCCGATGACCCTGGAGGTCCCTTCCAACTCTACCATTCTATGATTCTATGATTCCTTGATAGAGTCATGTAGTGTTGCCACCTATGAGACATTTTTATTAGCTATTTCTATGAATTGTATGCTTTCTTTGAAATCAATAAAGCTAAAACAGGGATCAAATATAATGGGCCATAACGACCAAACAGATATAGATACAGCAGTACGCAGTCTGGCAGCTTGTAGCTTGTTGTGAGACAGCTGCACACCTGTGTGGAGACTCCAATAAATGATACCTCACAAATATACACATACATAGCTGGCGGTGCATATTGACCAACAACATTGAAGCATAGTCCTTCACCACTATCTTTACATCTCCTGAAGGTGATATCATGTCATCTCAAGTGCTAATGCTGTCAACACCAGTCCAGCCTTCATCTAATCGTCAACCGTTGTCCAGTGTTGAAGCAAACCTTGGCTGTCATGCAAACATGTTACCACATAAGGTTCAACACAACTGTGAAGCTAATGCAGCTTACCTGACACAGTGACAAGCCACCATTTCACCTCAGCAAGCAGCTGAAGTTTGTAACTCTCATGCAGCAGATATGCAAAAGCTACGAGCAAATATGTCGCCTCAGTGAGCTGCTGAAGTTCGTAAATCACGTTCAGCTTATATGCAAAGGCAATATATCAGAGCTGTGTCTGTGTGTAGCAGAGCTGTGTGGCCCTTTGCGACACCAGAGACACTGGTGCTATAATTTCCTAATAATTACTAGACTGTGTCAGAACCTCCCAGCCGGAGGGTCTTTCGCAGATCTGGCTAGACGGAAACCAGATGAACCCCATTATAGTCAATGGGGTCTGTCTGATGCTGTTGGGTTCCATCCAGAGACAAAACCACTTTGCCGTAAGGATTCCGCTTCCCGAACGGAACAGGAAAGCGGAGTCCCTGCCACAGATGTGAAACCACCCTAATTTTGGCAAAACGATTACATTATTTATTGCTACTGTTTATTTTTATGCTGTTGCTTTATTGTTAATACTCATTATATGTTTGCTGGAAATGACATGCCCCATCACAGTAGCTGACAATGACTGGTTTCTCATCTGGCAGCTAGCAGGAGAAGTTATCAGCAGCAGCTTGGGCTGAGAAAGAGTCTGACACTGATAGGAGCAGAGAGGAGCTATTGAAACATAAGAGCTGTATCTCTGTATTTCCATACTGACATATTTTTCATTTGGGGGAAAGTAAGAGGACGAAACATGGTGGAAGCAGGAGGAGAGCAGCAGCACCACCGACATGGCCCTTACCTCTAGCTTTTATTAATGTTTCCTTTTTTCAATTAAATTTTTTATTTAGTTTTTGTTTTGTTTACTTTTTAGTGTAGTTCCATGCACCTTATCAGCTAGCTCTGTTCTTTCCAGAAAACCACTGCTAGCAGTGTAAGGCCTGCAAATAATTTGTAGTGGCCGCACTGGAGACTTTGAATGATAGAACTTTGCCCTTCTGCAAAATAACGAAGTGTGTCAGCAGCACCAGAAAAACCCAATCTGGGTAGAGCCACCAAATGCAACAGTCAGATAAGAGTCCAAACCGCACTCCCATGTAATGTAGAAGAAAATCCTGGCAGCATGTAGAGGTGCAATATAAAATACACTCTTTATTCTCCCATCACACAGAGACAGCTGTCTTTGTGTGATGGAAGAATACAGAGTATATTTTATATAGCACCTCTGCATGCTACCAGAACTTTGTCCTTCTATGACAGAATCACTGACTGGGTTGATCAGCCAAATGCTGTGGATATAGTATATCTTGACTTTAGTAAAGCATTTGGTAAAGTATCTCAAACTATACTTATTAAAAAAATGACCAAATATGGGATTGACAGGGCAACTGTTTGGTGGATTCAGCGACTAACAGAATGGTATTTAACAAGGAGAAATGCAAAGTCCAAAAAAAATTTAAAAAGCACATACAGAATGGGAGGAATTGAGCTAAGCAGCACATGTAAAAAAGACTTGGGTATACTAATAGATCACAGACTGAACATGAGTCAACAATGTGATGCAGCAGCCAAAAAGGCAAACACAATTCTGGGATGTGTTAATAGAAGCATACAGTCTAGATCCCGTGAGGTAATTATCCCCCTCTACTCTTCCTTAGTCAGACCTCATCTGGAATATTGTGTCCAGTTCTGGGCACCCCACTTTAAAAAAGACATAGACAAACTGGAGCAAGTTCAGAGAAGAGTTACCAAGATGGTGAGCGGTCTGAAAATAATGTCCTATGAGGAACGGTTAAAGGATCTGGGAATGTTTAGCTTGCCATAAAGAAGGTTGAGAGGAAACTAAATAGCTGTTTACAAACATCTGAATGGTTGTCACATTGCAGAGGGATCACCCCTATTCTCATTTGCACAAGGAAATACTAGAAGCAATTGGATGAAACTGAAAGGAAGGAGACAGAAATTACATATTAGAAAAAACTTTCTGACAGTGCGGGTGATTAGTGAGTGGAACAGGTTACCACGGGAGGTGGCGAGTTCTCCTTCAATGGAAGTGTTCAAACAAAGGCTGGACAAATATATGTCTTGGATGATTTAGTGAGCAGGGGGTTGGACCCGATGACCAATAATATCCACAAACTGTGACCACATAATGTTACAAAAAAAAAGTATACAAAGACTAAAGTCACCCCCATACAGTGACAATATAGCTGTAGATACTAGTTCACAGTACTAGTACATAGGTCCTCAGCAAACCGTAAAAGTGGTTACAGCAAAGTTACCTCCAATAACCTTCATTTTCAAATCTCTACACAGTGCCTCAATTTTTGTTGCCCCAGACAGTAATAATGCCATATGCACATATAGTAATAGTATCTCCTTTTTGTGCATTTTGTAGCACTTCCTGCTCCTCTCCTGCTCAGGAATGGATGAGAAGTCCTGACCATAAGATAAGCTGAAAGTGGAGGATCAGCGTGGCTCTCCCATTGATTTTAATGAGAGTGTAGCTGGTGCATGCATTTCCTCTCCTGTCTGTTCATGATGACATCTGATCCCTTGGCAGTGGACAGCAGGCTGGATGATCAGCTGATGGACGGGGCCTCAAGCGGTGGACACCCATCCATTAACTATTGATGACCTGTCCAGAGGATAGGTCATCAGTGAAAAACTGGGCATAGAACCCCTTTAAGTAATAATGCCCCTTCCGGCTCCCTGTTTAGCAATATTGCCCCTCCCGACCCCCTATTTAGTAACAACTCCCCTCTTGTCCCTTTTTTGGTAATAACGCCCCTTAGCCTACCTTGCAGCGCTGCCTGTCATATGCATTTAAAAAAAAAAAAAAAAAAAAAAAACATATATGCTCTCCTGTGGAAAGTGGCATGGTTCCCATGGAGTGCACATGGCACAGGCTAGGGACAGGAGGAGAAACGCAGGTGAGTATATGTGTTTTTTTTCTTCTTTTTAATTGTACTTCTGCGAGCTGCAACCAAGCTAAAAACATTGTATGTGAGGTCTTGTTTTTTGGGGGCATGAGTTGTAGTCCCCATTGGTACCATTTCGTTTTACTCGTGACTTTTTAAATCACTTTTTATTGCAGTTTTTGCAAGCCAGATGAATGAAAAACATTTTTGGCATTGCTTCTTCCAAGAGGTTTACTGTGGTGTACACCATGTGGATAAATAACACATTAAGGGCGGCTTCAGACGACCATATATCGGCCGGGTATTTACGCCGGCCGATATACGGTGTTTCTCTCTGCAGGGGGAGGAGACTGGAAGAGTCGGGAGCAGTGCTCTTAGCTCCTGCCCCCTCTCCATCCCCTCTCCGCCCCTCTGCACTATTTTGAATGAGAGGAGGCGTCCCACCTCCCCTCATTGCAAATAGTGCAGTGGGGCGGAGAGGGGGCGGGAGCTCAGAGCACTGCTCCTGGCTCTCCCAGCCTCCTCCCCCAGCAGAGAGGGACGCCGTATATCGGCCGGCGTGAATACGCGGCCGATATACAGTCATCTGAATAAGCCATGAGTTGTACTCTTAGGTTCAATACAATTACATTGATTGAAAATTATATGTTATTTTTATTTATTTACTACTTTTGTAGAAAAAGAACCCCTTTTATTAGAAAAAAAATTGACCCATAACATTTTTATTTTTTCACCCAATGACCTATTAGGGTCTTGTTTATTCCTAGATGGATTGTAGTTTCCATTGGAACCTGTCGCGGCTTGTCAGTCGTGACGATGTTGTCACATGGTGGCCACTACACAGGGTCCGACCCGTCACCCTGTTACTATGCAGATGAAAGGTTAATGCACGGTGTGTAGAGATTGCTAGCTGCTCTACCTATCATCAGGTGTAGAGAGCTTTATATTCGTACCACACCCTCTTCCCCTTGCTGTTGATTTCAGTTCAGTAGAGGAAGGGTTGGAGTAGATGTGATTCTCTAGCCTATGTGATAGCTCCCATTACAGATAAGTACTGCTTTCTCCTTCCTGTTGTTCTTGGTTACCTTTGTTGTTTGAGTTGTGGTGTCAGTCCTTCTCCCAAGGGGTTCCTATAGGGATAGTCAGGGCCGAGATGAAGAACGTGGGGCTGTTCATATCAGGACAATAACTCTGCTTGCTGGCAGAGACTCCTTACTTCCCTGTTTGATAGGGACAGGTTCTTTCCATCTACCTGGAGTGCTGCTCACTGTCCTGCATTGTGTGGTGTTTTATACTTGCATTCAGTGTGATCGTCACCCTGCATCCGTGCTGTGGCGAGGTGCGCCCGGCGGATGTGACAGTACTATTTTGGAGTACATGCAACTTTTTTTATCGCTTCTAATTATGTTTTTTGGAAGGTGGATGAATAAAAAAAGTGAAATTCTGGCATTCTTTTGTTTACACCATTTGCCCTGCAGAGTAAAAGACATAATGTATTTTGGCCCCAACGTCTGCCACTTTAAATTAATCTACAGATGAAACAGCTCTATTGCAAACCGCATTAGCATGTTATGGAAACAGTGTGGCCTGGTTACCTTGTTTGCATAGCACAGTCAGCCATTCAAACCGAATGGCAGCTTCTGCGCTACCCTATCTACTCAACTAACGTAGTAAGCTAGCCATCATGGTCGGCAGTGCTTCATTGTTATGACACTGGGCCACTTTTTTCCAGGCCCAATCCACCCCTGGACTTCAGTATTGTTTTGCACCTGCTAACTGACTATAGCTATCATTCACAACTTTAATAGAAGCTTGTGCTTACTACTGAGTACCATGCCCAGTGCAATGAAAGAACAATTACTTGTGCATAATCACTTCAACGTAATTCTTTCTGTCTACTTTCCTGTGCACTGAACACTTTATGGGATATGTCCTGTGGGGCTATCCACCACTCTGCTATACAGTACAGAGTTATTGCTTCCATTGAAATGAAAGACTTCAAGACACTAACTCAACATCTGGTCATTACACTTAATTTATATATGCAGTTTACATGTATGACTACAGGAATAATGCTATCATGTTTGTCCTGCTGAATTCTGTAGGCCTCTTTTACATATAATGATTGTCATTCAAATAGTCATTAAATTGTGCAAAAATGAACACTAATCGTTCAATGTAAACATGGCCAGCGATTGAACGATAAATGATAACACTGGGAAACAATTTTTAACAATTTTAGACTGGTGGTTCTCAACCTTTTTCATCCCAGTGCCCCCTTTGAGTATTGGGATGATGGCCAGCTCTAGTTTAAACCCAGTCAAAGATTGCCTTGTGTATAAAGTTAAAAGTACAAATTAAAATCCTGAATACTTTTTTTTTGGAAAGTTTGATAGTGTGTAACAGATTAGCATTAACAGAGAAAACACGTCTCTAAAAATTAAAGTATTTTTAAAAAAAGTATTTGTCAGCTAAATTTTAGCTGCCAATATGTAGGTGCTAAATATTTAAAAAGAGGTTAATTGTGGAAACAATAATAAATAGGTTTTATTGCAGAAGATAATTTTTTATTGGGAAGCAAACAATATTACCATCTTCAATTATCATTCGATAGAAACGTATAACGCATAAAGAAAATGCAAGGTACACCTTAATCCTTAATGGTCAGATGACTAATTGAAATGCAAGAATAGTGAAATTCGACTAAAAATAATAATAATGTTTGCCACAATCAATCTGTGTCATTAGTGGTTGCCTTGGGCCTGATGAGCGGATGCCAATTTCGCAATATCTGGTTATATCTTTGTCAACCGCAGTCTCAAGTCTCCCCTTACACATATCTGAAGTTTGTTTCTCGCTTTTGTCAGTTGCTGCTGAACCGCGCTGAAGCCCCTCTCCACTAAGTATGTAGGTGGAAAGCTAACACGAGAAACTTAACTTCCTGCCACAGGATAGGATAGGAATTCTTCACTTTCACCCAAAAACATTCATAGCCGCATGTCCAAAAGCCTCTATTCCACATCAGCAGCCTTCTAGTCAATTCTTCTTGAAACTGTGTCTTGAATATTGATGGAATTTCTTCTTCTCAGCCATTTTTATAAAAGTATGCTTCAAGAATGCACTGCTTAAGTCGCTCTGTCATATAATGTATGACTTTTATGACTTCATGACTCCGCTACAGATCAATCACACTTGATAACCCAAAGAACAACTTAACCCACTGTATTCCATAATGCTGCTGATTAGCTTGAATTTTCAATAGTGTGGGTCTCTGAGAGTTGTATTTTATATCAGTGTTCTGAAAAGACCCTTGGAGTCCACTAAGACTACAACTCCCAGAGACCCACACAAGTGAAAGTTTGAAGTGGTTCCAGCCAATCAGCGGCATTATGGAATACAGTGGGTTAGGTTGTGCTGTAGGTTATCCAGAGTTATGAAGTATGATTGATCTCTAGTTATGGAGTTATAAATGTCATACATTATATGATAGAGGCGTGCAACTGCACACAACTCCCATTACATGTAAGTGATTCATATGGAAATAATTGCCTCGGTTTTCATCGGTTTCAAATTTCACTGATTGTTTCTCAATGGATTATGGACGAAAACCGAAGTATCACTACTAATTGTTAGAAAAATGTAGTGACTAGACGAAAAAAATCAACAAAGCAAACACAGAACTCCCCCCCCTACTACCCTCTTTATGCCCAACGCCCCCCTGCTGCCCCTTTTCGTTCTCTCCCTTGAGAAGTAAAAACGCCCCTCAGGGGGCAATAATGCCCACATTGAGAACCACTGATCTGGACTAAAGCCTCATGCCTATGGCATGCGTGGATTTTTCATGCAGATTTCCACAGCAGATGCACTGCGAGTCATCATTAAAATTATTCTTTATTTCTTGCGGAAGATTGTGGATTGCGTTTTTTTTTTTCCGGAAAAAATCTGTAGCCTCACCTCCCAGCCTTTTCCCCACCTCCCTAATTGATTTTAAAGGGGTTGTCCCGCGAAAGCAAGTGGGTCTATACACTTCTGTATGGCCATATTAATGCACTTTGTAATGTACATTGTGCATTAATTATGAGCCATACAGAAGTTATCAGAAGTTTTTCACTTACCTGCTCCGTTGCTAGCGTCCTCGTCTCCATGGTGCCGTCTAATTTTCAGCGTCTAATCGCCAGATTAGACGCGCTTGCGCAGTCCGGGTCTTCTTCTTTTCTGAATGGGGCCGCTCGTGCCGGAGAGCGGCTCCTGGTAGCTCCGCCCCGTCACGTGCCGATTCCAGCCAATCAGGAGGCTGGAATCGGCAATGGACCGCACAGAGCTGCGGTCCACCGAGGGAGAAGATCCCGTCGGCCATCTTCAACCGGTAAGTAAGAAGTCACCGGAGCGCGGGGATTCAGGTAAGCACTGTCCAGTTCTCTGTTTTAACCCCTGCATCGGGGTTGTCTCGCGCCGAACGGGGGGGCTGTTGAAAAAAAAAAAAAACCCGTTTCGGCGCGGGACAACCCCTTTAACCTTTAAATATGCAGTGAATCTGCAAGTGCATTTGTGGATGCACGGCTGATTGTAAGCTCCCATAGAGATGAACAGTGCACATCAGCGCATGATCCGCGGTAAAATGGAGCATGCTGTCATTTATTATCTGCGTGTGGCATCCGCAAATCAAATTAAAACAAATCAGCACAAATCAGCAGGTGTTAAATTAAGTGTGGACGCCCAATGCTTCCCAATGGGCGGCTTGATTTGCAGATCTTACGCGCGGGTAACATGCACGAATTCCGCAAATCAAATCCGCCTGTGGAAATAGGGCCTTAAACAGGCATGCTGATTTAAAAAATGCAGTTAGTTAGTTTTCTTCTATCATGTCAGTTTTTTCTCTACAGCTCATCTTAATGTGATTACTCAAACCTCGGTTGAGTGGAGCACTAGTGTTCTCCTATTGTCCAAGAGTGAACCTCCCTCGAGTGGGAAGGGGTGGAGGATGATCTTGGCTACTGGTTGTTATTTGGCTAGGCTATTCAGTCACACGTGTGACAGTGTGGTGAGGAGTTGTGTGCCGCTCTATATAGTGAATTAGCAAAATTATTTTTTTTATTTACACACTTATTTCTTTTCCTTCAGATCATGTCTGCATCTGCTATTTCTCGTCATAAGTGCCTTTTGCTATATCTGGCAGTTCCACCATTCCCTGTCAAAGGGCGAACATCAGCGCATTTGTCAAGCAAGCTTATTTTGCATATTTCGAAGGTAAAACTTAGTGATCAAGATAGGTCTTGGGCCCCTCACAAGGTGTGCATGCAGTGTGTCGAGAGTTTATGACTGTGAATGAAGGGAACACGTGATAAGTTGCCATTTGGTATACGTATGGTTTGGTGAGGACCAAGAGACTGGTTGAGTAGCACTGGATGAACCAGAGCCATCGCTTCCTGGAGGCAGAATTTTTGAAGTGATCCAGCAAATGATCTTCTGTGTGCGAACGAGGACTGCAGGACGCCCCGCAGAGCTCCGGAGAGCAGCAGGACAACCCAGACCAAGCCTTTTAGGTAAGTATTGCTTTTTCTTTCAGGGGATGCAGCTGGTAGGGAAATGTATTGCATGGCATGAAAATTGCTAGTTCATGAGATGCAATGCGATAAGCTAGGAGGCTCCATAGGGAAACATGGCCTACAAAAAATGGCAAATCGCGGCTGTATAGAGCATGAAATGATTTTTTTCTCGCAATATCGCATCAGATAAAACATTAATAATGTGGAGGAACCCATAGGAAAGTAAGGACTTCACTTACATGTAATTTGTAGCACTGTCGCATCGCAAGAAAATCGGGCGATTTTGTCGCCCGTGTGAAGAGGGCCTAAAGGTGCATTTTCTGCATAGCGATCTTGATAACTTCCTGGAAACGTTGGTACGGTCAGTGATGAGCAAGTTGAATGATTCCACCAAGATTTGAAGGTAATGGAGGGATGGTATTAGGGTAGATGGAATGTACATATGATGGCTGACTATTGTTGGAGCAACAGGCAAGATTGTCCACAGATTGAACACTCCAGGAAAAGATATAAGCATAAACCTTTAGTGACCTAGCCAAATTTGAGAAATCTGAAATGTGTCACTTCAACATAGAATAACTCCATAAAGGTTTTGCATATCCAAGTGATTCTGACATTATTTTTCACTACATATTGTACAGTATCAGTTAGGTGGTAAAAATAGACTAATGGAATTTGGGTATAGTTATTAAAAGCGCCAAAATTGAGAAATTTTTGAAAAATTATCATTTCTTCACATTTTCAACTGCTTTCAAATATGTTCAAACATACTGTACAAATTTTTGATGAAATATATATTTTCATCTGTTTACTTTATTCTATAAGCATATTGGAAAAATTTTAATTTTTTTAACCATTTAGGAGACGTACAAATTTAACATGCTTATTAACAATTTGTTTTCCTACACCAAGCCAAGATTACAAAGGCTCATAGGTGTCAGAATGATAGATACCACCACAAATCACCCTATTTTAAAAAATACACATTTTAATGTCTTCACTTGGTGGTGTCATGAGCATTTGGACCCAACAATTTCTTTTCAGGAATTAATCCCATTTAGAGGAGGAAAAATACATTTTTATATTTCTGCAAATATGTCATTTTAAAGACAGATTTTTTTTCTATAATGCACATGAAAATGAGCATTAACACCCCAAAGTAAATACCCCTATTTGTCCTGTGTTCAGAAACATATCCATTGTGGCCCTAATCTTATGTTCATGTGCACAACGGGGCCCAAACCGAAAGGAGCAGCCGGTGGCTTTCAGAACAGACATTTTGCTTGAAAGCATTTTAGGCCCCATAGCACACTTCATAGAATGTTACAGTTGGAAGGGACCCCCAAGGTCATCTGGTCCAACCCCATGCTCAGTGCAGGATTCACTATATCATCCCAAAAAAGATATTTGTCCAGCCTTTGTTTGAACACTTCCATTGAAGGAGAACTCGCCACCTCCTGTGGTAACCTGTTCCACTCATTGATCACCCTCACCGTCAGAAAGTTATTTCTGATATCTAATTTGTGTCTCCTCCCTTTCAGTGTCATCTCATTGCTTCTAGTCTTTCCTTGTGCAAATGAGAATAGGGCTAATCCCTCTGCAGTGTGACAGCCCTTCAGATATTTGTAGACAGCTATTAAGTCTCCTCTCATCCACCTTTTTTTGGAAGCTAAACATTGCAGGATCCTTTAACCGTTCCTCATAGGACATGATTTGCAGAACACTCACCATCTCAGTAATTCTTCTCTGAACTTGCTCCAGTTTGTCTATGTCTTTGTTAAAGTGGGTAGCCCAGAGCTGGACACAGTATTCCAGATGATGTCTGACTAAGTAGTAGATAATTACCTCACATGATCTAGACTTTATGCTTCTCTTAATACACCCCAGAATTGTGTTTGCCCTTTTTGGCTCCTTCATCACATTGCTGACTCATGTTCAGTCTATGATCTATTAGTATACCCAAGTCTTTTTCACATGTTCTGCTGCTTAGCCCAATTCCTCCCATTCTGCATGTGCTTTTTCATTTTCCTTACCCAGATGT
This sequence comes from Eleutherodactylus coqui, assembly GCF_035609145.1. Classification (NCBI taxonomy): domain Eukaryota; kingdom Metazoa; phylum Chordata; class Amphibia; order Anura; family Eleutherodactylidae; genus Eleutherodactylus; species Eleutherodactylus coqui. Next base: position 226,114,432 of record NC_089837.1, read on the forward strand.
AAGACTTTGCATTTCTCCTTGTTAAGTACCATTCTGATAGTCGCCGCCCACTGTTTAAGCTTTTCTAGATCTTTTTGAATACTCTCTCTCTTCCCTAGTGTTAGCTATCCCTCCTTGCTTTTTGTCATCAGCAAATGTGATCAGTTTCCTCTCAATTCCCTCTTCTAGATCATTTATGAAAATGTTGAACAACACTGGGCCTAGGACAGAGCCTTGTGGTACCCCACTTGATACATTCTTCCACTTGGATTCACAACCATTTATGACCAGTCTTTGAGTAGGATCACTCAGCCAGTTGTGAATCCGCCTAACAGTTGCCTTGTCAATGCCATATTTGGTCATTTTTTCAATAAGTATGGTATGAGATACTTTGTCAAATGCTTTACTAAAGTCAAGATATACTATATCCACCCCATTTCCCTGATCAACCCAGTCGGTGATTCTTGTAGACCCCTTGAGCGGCCAAAATGACAGAGGACTCCCACAAATGACCCCATTTTGAAAACTAGACCCCTTAACGAATTCATCTAGTGGTGTACTGTGTATTTTAACCCCACAGTTTTTGAATGAATCTAAGCAAAGTAGAAGGAAAAAATTTTGATTTCCGCTTGTCATTTTAAAAACAGGGTGTGTGCACACTTTGCTGAAGATTTTGATACAGATCTGCAGCAGATTTTACCATTTCAAATTAATTCAACTTGAAAGGGCAAAATCTGCAGCAAATCAGCAATGTGTAAATGCATCCTTACAGTGTATTTAGTTTATTATTATTATACGTACTTTGCACAAATTAATTATATATTGTGTGACCAAACAAACTATCTCTTCCACTGCTCCTGGCATATCATACAAATTGTTCTCGGCTTTTTGAGTTGACTGCATGTGTCCTTGAAGCATCTGCATTGTACTATACTCACTATCTAACCACTTAGTGTGGAAATGGTGTGGGCAGTTCAGAGGTTTACACAACACATAACACTTTCCCATTACTTAGTGTTATAATTGCTGTTGATTAATTCCATTGGGGATTTAGCATAGGGCTAGTAGATGACCTTTAGATGGAAGTGCACTAGCTAAATTGTTAGGGACTTGTTACAAATACCTAGTATTATTAAGCTGAAGGACAGCAGATCTCTGATATGCAAATTTTTACAGCACACCCATAATGCAGTTTAGAATTTTTTACGACGGTATTCTAGGCTGTGTTACAACAGCTACTACAGAAAAAGGATTCAATAAAAGAGTGGTGATGGATGGTGTGATTCCCAGTGGAAATATACCATGTAATCTTAGGAAGACAATACATTATGGATAGCTTTGTGGTAGTTGTGGTTAATCATCTCCCTCTCTGACTGACCCGATCTCCCCTGCTTCTGCTAGTCAGATGAAAACTACATGGCAGCCACATTGTGGGGACACGAGCCTTGGATGCAGATGGGAACACAGAACCATTACAATCTGCTGCATGCTAGGAGAACAGTGAAAAGGGGGCTTGCAAGTAGGCAGCTTGTCAGCAGGGGACAGAACTGGGGGCCATATGCCTCTCTTCTATTCCCTTCTGTTGCCAAGTCTGCTGCCTCATCCTTCTGTCAGGGGACCCTTCAATTACCAACATTTTTTAAAACTGTTTTGTTTACTCTGAAGCCGCCTTTCAATGGATTCATGATCATTAGATCCCTTTATCATTTTTCTTGCATCACTCACTCTTTGATCCAGATTTCATTACGGCACAGTTCTGCCACACTCCCCGCACATGACTGTAAACTGTTAGGAGAGGCTGAGAAATAATGCACTTTAGGATCTCACTGGCATTATATAAGGTTCATGTAGTTAGATGGGGGCAGTAAACAAAAATTACATAACTGTCAAATTATAAGCTAAAAACAATGAGGTGACACATCTACGGAAATGCAGTACGGCTGAGGGAAATACAATCTTCACTTTTCAGTTTACTACTGTATGTTCGTTAAGCTTCTTTAAGCTTTTGCTTTGTATGCAAAAATACATTTCCCCATATCTAAGGCCGGGCTCACACGACGGGATTAGAATTGAGATTTCACTATTGGCATTCGTGCGGCAATTGAAAGGCGAGCATTTTCGAATTTTCCTTCACACTCGCAAATATGAACTGCATAGTCCTTGAGCGGAAGAAAATTCGAAGCATGCTCTATTTTATGACGTAATCTGCCTTGACGGGTTACATTGATGTCAATGGAGGCGTCCGACCCGCAGCCCATACGCTTCTAAGGTGCGTGATGCGCAAATAAGATAGGATAACACTTTTATTTTTTCACACAATCGCACATCGCGTTAAACGATACACACAAGTAAATGAACGCATTGAATACATGGCAGAAATACGCTCATGTGGACAATTTTTATGTGTTCTATAACCTTCATGACTTTTTGGACTTCTATATTGATGACAGGTTCTCAGAACAAACACAGGGAATTAGAAAAAAAATCCCTTGAAAACCTGCTGTGTGTTTAATGCAGCAAATATGAACATGTCTATCAATAGGAATAAATTGGGGAATTGCTGAATTAATGCACAGTTATTTACTTGCATATTAGGAAGTTAGATTTGCTATGTGGGCTTACCTCCTCTCTTCAGTGATAGAATACCAACAGCATGCACGTCATCAACACTCTTTGGCAGCAGTGGACATAGTAGCTCCCTTCTTCTGAAGGTCATAATCTCACATTGAAATAGATGCTAAAAAGCAGAGTACTCCAAAGAATTATCTGCAAATGATGCAGTGGCAGTAGTTTTAACGGGTGGTTACAACAATCGTGCAAGCAGTACTGCCAACCATGGCAATTGCTAAACTTATAAATGAGTAAAGGGCCGCTACACAGGACGATCATTCAAACGAATGAATTTGCGCGATAATTGTTCAGTCTAAATGCACAGCCATCGTGCACTATTTATTTACAGTTCGCCCCTTGCTCAACCTGAGTTCTCTGTTTATTTAAACCAGCAAGTATAATGCGTTTCGAGGCAAGAACGACCCTTCATCAGATAAAGCTGGCTTGGGACAATTTGTGGCGCTGCAAAGCACTCACTTTGCCCAGTGGAGAAGAGTCAGGAATCCTGACTGTTAATAGGAAAAGGATGGGCACAACAGAAAATAAATTATAACCTAGGTACTGCCTAATGGGTTTCAAAGCCTAGACCAATAGTGCCAAAAAGATAGTACCCATAAATAAACAGGCACGCACTTGGAATGTTAAAATATTTATATATATATATATATATATATATATATATAAAACAATCTTTATTATTAGTTTTACTATCACGGGCGAGTTTGGAAAAGTAGGTTTAGCCCTATCTTTTTTGCACATAGAAAAACTACACGCCAAAAGGAAGGGCAGGCTTTCTCATGCGTAGCATTAACATGCAAAAATGCTGATAATGTCATGTTTTATGGACGTGATTTTCGCGGCTACAAGACGGGTCAAAAACATGTCCATCTATTTAAGCCCTCAAGAATGGGTCATTCAGCGCAACGCATTTATGCAATGACTGAAGTTGATTTGCGCGTATATTGCCACATAGTACTGTACTTTTTGTGCACACAGGGCCTATTCACTTGCGCACACACCCCTGCTCTGATTTAAAAGGCGTATTTGCACGAGCAATGAGCATGCATTAGCGCTCCCCCACAGACTTCTATGGGTGCAGAAATACGCAGGAAAATAGAGCAGGTCCTATTTTTTTGTGCACACAGAATATGTTAATGAGTACAAACCCATTGGCATCAAATATGTGCGCAAATAGGTCCGTCTGAAAGAGCCCTAATGTAGATTCTAGCCTCGGAAAATCACTACCTGACCAATGTGAAAATGTGAGTTATTAAATTAGTATTGAACTAAATAATTACATACATTAAGTTTATTTCTTTACCTTCTGTTATTGTAGCTGTGTTTCTGGAAACAATATATGCAAATAAGGAAGATGAAACAATACCGCTGCAGCGCCACCTATTGGATGGCAGACCCTTTATAAAGGTCTACGCAATAATGATTGGGAATTTAAAACCAAGCCAGAATCTATACACAGCTGTTTCAGTGGGGTTTTGCCCCTCATCAGTGTGCAGTACGATCTGGCTTGGCTAGTGAGAGGCCTATAACATGAGTGGGGAGGGGTATTATCACTCCTTAACCCCTTAGTGACAACCCCATTGCCTTTTTATGCCCTGGCTTTGTGGGCTTTAATCCTCAGGGACGTGAAAACATGCACCCCCTGAGAATTAAAGCCGCGGAGTCAGATGGACATGATAGCACCATGCTAACCGGCTACTGGGATCCCACTCCGGTCATGCGATTGGCGTTATCCAATGGATAACGCCGATCACATTAAAGTGAATAGAAAGTAAAAAAAGTTAAAGTTTTAGCTCCCCTCGCAGATCGGATTTGTGAGGGGTGCTAAAAGTACTCACCCCCATTCTCCTCATATCCATGAGGGGAGATGAAATTATGTACTGAAGGCCCCCGGATTTATACGCAAACCTTACCCCGGCTTTTGCGCACGCGTCCGCCATTTTGGTGATTGGTGCGTTCACAGAATTGCCAAAGTGGCGGACGCATGCACTGAAGCCACAGATAATTCAAAATCTCACTGCCCCTGGCTACCAAACATAGCAGAGAGCCTGGAGATTTTACGGCGGGCCACTATTCAATAGATAACGATAATCACGTAAAAGTAAAAAAAAGTTAAAGGGGTTGTCTCGCAGCAAACCTCAAAATTTTACCTTACCCCATTCCCCCTGTCACCCCCCTGGCATAAAATAGCAAAGTAAAGCGGTTTTTAAGCCGCTTGCTACTTACCGATCCAACGAAATAAGGACTTTAAAAAATCTTCTCCCAAGATGGCCGCCGGTCCTTTCCCAGGGATGCACTGTGGTTTTCTCCCATGGTGCACCGCGGGTCTTCTCCCATGGTGCACCATGGGCTCTGTACGTTCCATTGCAGATTCCAGCCTCCTGATTGGCTGGAATCGGCACACGTGACGGGGCGGAGCTACGCGATGATACGTAGAAGGGGGCGGAGCCAGAACGCCGCTCGTGCCTGGACCGAGCAGAAGGGGAGAAGACCGCACAGTGCAAGCGCGTCTAAAAAAGCAAGAAGACATCAGAATTAGACGGATCCATGGCGACGGGGACGCTAGCAACGGAGCAGGTAAGTGAATAACTTCTGTATGGCTCATAATTAATGCACGATGTATATTACAAAGTGCATTAATATAGCCATACAGAAGTATATAACCCCACTTGCTGCCGTGAGACAACCCCTTTAAGGTTTCAGATTAGAGATGAGCGAGTATACTTGCTACATTTATAAATCAGGGCTACCATCCCACCTCAATTGATGACCAAATCACCAGAGCCACCAGGATACCCAGAAATCAACTACTCCAATACAAGGAGAAGGAAAGAAACAATCGTGTGCCTCTAGTAGTGACCTACAATCCGCAACTAGAGGTACTAAGGAAAACCGCAAGAAAACTCCACCATACCCTGCACAAGGATGACCGTCTGAAAACCATATTCCCGGACCCTCCGCTTCTGTGTTACAGGCAACCTCCTAACTTGAGGAACTTTATAATCAGGAGTGCATTACCCTCTGACACACAAAAAGGAACTTATCCCTGTAATGTAAGGAGCTGTAAGACCTGCTCACATATACTGACTGCGGACAGGATACGGATCCCCAACACACAGCAGGACTATAAGATCCCAGGGACATTCACATGTTCCTCATCCAATGTTGTGTACCTGATCCTGTGCAGGGAATGTCCTGTTGGGGGTCTTTATGTTGGAGAAACAGGACAGAAACTGAAAGCCAGGATGAGGTCTCATCGCCACACAATTACAGAGAGAAAGACAGAATTACCTGTGACCGAGCACTTCTCTGACCGTGGACATGACATAGGAGATATGAGAGTTTTGATATTGAAGGGTGGTTTCAAGTCACAAAACCACAGAAGAATTTGGGAATATAAATTGATAACAACCTTTGACACGCTGAATACTGGGTTAAATTATTCCCCAGGATTTATGCGTGAATGGGAAGTGTGAGACATTTATTATACAGATAAGACCCCCATCAACAGTAATTCAGGGACCATAAACTTTCACTCCCTTATCAGTGTTTAGCTAAAAATGTCTGTGTACCTCTTGTAGCAATTCAAGCCTGCTGCCCCCCCCCCCTCCAACACTAATTTAGGGACCATAAAACTTTTACTCCGCTATCAGTGCCTAGACAAAAAAAGTTTGTTTGCTGTTGCAGAATTCCTTTTAAGTGCGAACCAATCACATCCATATCTGTGCCTTGTCATAAGTATGTATGTTATAAGTGCGTATAAATATCCATGCCTCTTCAGATCCAATCTATAAGCCTGAAGAAGAACCCTGCGTTGGTTCGCAAGCTCGCTATTATTACATCATGTATTTTTGTTAGACATTAAAAGGTATCATATCTACAAGATTACTTGGTTTCTCTTGCTGAGAACAATCACATTTTATACTTGCTAAGGCACTACTCGCTCGAGTAATGTGCCTTATCTGAGTATCTCCCCGCTCGTCCCTAAAGATTCGGGGGCCGTCAGGGGGCGGGGAGCGGCGGGGGAGAGCGGTGAGGAACGGAGGGTAGATCTCTCTGTCCCTCTCCCCCCCCCCCCCCGCTCTCCCCTGCTCCCCGCCGCAACTCACCTGTCAGCCGCGGTGGCCCCCAAATCTTTAGGGACTAGCGGGGAGATGCTCGGCTAAGGCACATTACTCGAGCAAGTAGTGCCTTAGTGAGTATACTCGCTCATCTCTATTTCAGATCCATGTGGGGTGATAAAATTACTTACCTAGGCCTCCGGCGAAGTCCCTAGATAGGATCCTTATCCGCGGACCTCTCACCAGCTTCGGCACAAGCACCTGTCGCCAAGATGGCGGACACAAGCGCGGAAGCTGGCAAAGGGTCTGAGACATTAAGGCTGCCTGTCCACGGGCGGGTTTGAATTGCGTTCCCCAGGGCGATAATCCAGCCGTGGGGAACGCAGCGAAAGCTCTCTCCATAGCATTGCTATAGAGAGTGCTTCCCAGCTGTCCACGAGTGGAGAATCATTGCAATTCTCTGCTCTCGAGCAGCAATTCGCAGCATGCTTCGAATTTACCGCGATTCTCCGCTGTCAGACTATCTGTCAGATAGGTTGACAGCGGAGATCCATCTGCCGGCTCCTGCTCCCAGGCGGCGGAGATACCGCAACGCCTGTGGTGGAACTCCACCACGAGATACTGCAACGCCCATGGACAGGCAGCCTTAAAGGTAGCTGAGAGCCTGAAGCACTGACCGAGGGCCATGGTGAGCGGTCTCCGGTCACATGATAGCCGTTATCCAATGGATAATGGCGATCACGTAAAAGTTAAAAACTGTTGAAGTTAATACTCCTTTCGGTTTGAGCCCCATTGTACATACAGACAGAGGATCAGGGCCACAATGGGTATGTTTCTGAACATAGGACACATGGGGGTATCAATTTTGGAGTGAAAGTCTGCATTCATATGTGTGCTGTACAAAAAAAACAGTTTTTAAAATGACACAATTGCCAAAAAAATGAAAATCCTAATTTTTTCCTTCTGTTTAGCTTAGATTCATTCAGAAAACTGTTGGTCAAATATGCAGTACACCCCTAGATAAATTTGTTAAGGGGTCTAGTTTTAAAAATGGGGTCATTTGTGGGGGTTCTCTATCATTTTTGCCATTCAAGGGCTCTACAAGTGGAAAATGGGGTCTAAATCTCCTTCAAGCAAAATGCCTGCTCTGAAAGCCACCGGCTGCTGCTTTTGGTTTGGGCCCGTTGTGCAAACGGACAGAAGATTAGAGCCACAATTGGTATGTTTCTGAATACAGGACAAACAGGGGTATCTATTTTGGGGTGTAAATCTTCATTTGTTTATGGACTATAGGAAAAAAATATATAAGTACATATTTTTAAATAGTTAAACATACATCTTTGCAAAAATATGAAATTTTATTTTTTCTCATCTAAATTTCATTAGCTCCTGAACAATACTCATGACCCCCCTCAGTGAATATATTAAATGGTGTAGTTTTTAAAATGGGGTTATTTGTTGGGGTATCTATCTTTCTGACACCTATGAGCCTTTGCAATCTTGGCTTAGTGTAGGAAAACAAAGTGTTCCTCAAAATGTTGATAATGTTAAATTTGTACGTCTTCTAAATGGTTAAAAAAAACTAAAGTTTTTCAAATGTGCTTCCAGAATAAAGTAAACAAATGGAAATATATATCTTATCAAAAATGTGTACAGTATGTTTGCACATATTTGAGATATTACAGTTGAAAATGTGAAAAAAATATAAAAAATCCAAATTTTCCCAATTTTGGTTCTTTTTAATAAATATAAACAAATTATATTGGTCTATTTTTACCACCTAACTGAAGTACAATATGTGGCAAAAAACAATGTCAGAATCACTTGGATATGCAAAACCTTTATGGAGTTATTCTATGTTAAAGAGACACATGTCAGATTTCCAAAATTTGGCCTGGTCATTAAGTCACTAAGGGGTTAGTTAAGGAGAGTACCTAGAAGGTGATTGAGGATACTTATAAGACCATTCATGCTACTCTAGGAAATATAATCATCAAGTCCCAATCATTATCGCATAGACCTGTATAAGGGCTCGTTCAGATGAGCGTGGTTTACATAGGTGGCTATGGAAGCGCTGAAACGGCAGTGGTAAAAAAGATATGACAGGGAGTGACGATTAGCCTGTCAGCTCTGTGCTGTGGCACTGTCCGGACATGTGAACGGGCTGCTCCAAGGAGCACGGAGCAGCTCGTTCACTATAGAATTCCTGCATGCCAGCAGGTTGGTTTACACGCTGCTGTAGCAGCGTGTAAACCACGCTTGTCTGAACGGAGCCTAAAGAGTCATACATTGATTTGCAGAAATGCTGCCATCCAATAGGTGATGCTGCAGAGGTATTGTTTCCTCTTCCTTATTTGCATTTATTTCCCAGAAAAGTATGAATGATCTTTTAAGTCTCCTCACTCACCTTCTAGGTACTCTTACTTTCCTCAAGGAGTGATGACACCCCTCCTGTTTCTTGAAACAATAGTGATACTGAGAGAAGTGGTGTTATTAATCTAGTAGCTAAAATGGAAATATTATTTTCTAATGTTGTAATGCTATTATAATTCTTATGGCAGATTTGTTTTTTATATTTCTATCATGGAAATTCTGTTTTTTTTTTCGATATGTAAATAAAGATAAAGAAGCCGTCTTGCCAGAGTCATACCTTGAAGCTCCTGGGCCCCAATGAAAAACCTGTAACAGGGCCCGCAACTATAATGCTTTATTCATAGTACTAGGCTCCCTATATGGAGAGGAGAGGCCTTATGGGCCCCCTAAGACTCCTGGGCTTGACTGCAACCGCATCCCCTGCAACCCCCCTGCAATTGCAGCACACAGACATGTACAGCCCAGCAATTCGTAGTCTCTTTTGAGAATGCACCAGTTTATTAGTATGAGGCATGGTGACATGATGGGTAGAGCTAAAGACCGTACAATATGTGGTCTGATGCTTCATTAATTACGGTAAGCACTTGCTGACTAAGTTGCTGGATTTAAACCTCAATAGAAGATTTTTTTAACTGTGCAGTGCTATTATAAGCCAGGCATAAAATGTTGTCAGCGCTCCTGAGTGTGCTAACATTGTATGCTCTGCCCACAGTGCCAGCCAAAACATCCAGAGATGATGCCAAGATGTCTATTTTCCCATTCATTACATTATTCAGTGTAAACAATATGCCCTTACATACGGCATCTGATAACAGATCCACTTTAAATAAAAAAGGAAAGATAAACAAATTCATACCACATCATGTTTCTGTTAGGATGGCTTCACGCACATTTTGCTACATTTTCATGGCGCTTGCATTGGCAAATTTTACAGCATTTTATTTTAGCTTAAAAAACACTGCTGACAGATGTTATGTTAAGGTTTATTGTTTAAAGTAAATATTGTAACGGTTACATGCACATCATTTTGGTGTTTGATTTTTCTGTTGTGTTTTTTTGGGGGGTCTTTGGCCTTTTTTTTACTGCATGCTCTACATATAGTTATTTTTTTCCCTATAGGCTTGTTTGTAGGACTTCAAAAACACCACATAAAATGCATGTACCAAATGTTACATAATTAAAAATACCTCTAAAAGTGTTTGTTTAGGGCGAAGTCAGATGAGCGTTTTTTTTTTTTGCACGCGCCTAATGTACGCAAAGAAAAAGCATGAATGATATAGAACCATTGGTTCCCTTTGTAGTGTTCAGATGTCCATCTTTTACAGGCGCAAAATACTCACACCTGCAAAAGATAGGACGTCCATGTGCTGGGAGGCCTGTGCTGCTCATTAAATATCCCCGTGGGGAGCCCCCTCATGACTGAATACTGTGATAGCACTGTCACAGTGTTCAGTGACAAAGGGACTCTCCATGGGGATGAAGGAATCCCCTGCCACAGCTGTCACAGCTGATGCAGAGGATCACAATCTTCTCCCATTTCTTTGAAAGCAATGGGATGAAGGCAGTGATTTTTGGGGAAGACCTTGAAGTATAAGCCCTTCCTTGAAAATCATCCTTAGCTGGTGTTAAAAATAAAAAATATATATACATCAACTGTCCAGCGCTGTTGGGGCTCCTATGCATCTTGTCGCTTGGTCCACGGCTCTGTTCTGAAGCTTTTTTAGCAGGCAGTCTGATTGGCTGAGCGCTGAGCCAATCACAGGCAGCGCTCAGACATTCATTGAGTTCAATAAATGGCTGAGCGCTGCCTGTGATTGGCTGAGCACTCAGCCAATCAGACCAGCAGTTTCTGGAGGCAAGATTTTTAAATCACGCGCCTCTTAAAAGTGCTTTAGATCAATGTGGAGGACCAAGCAATAAGACGCGGTGAAGCCCTGACAGCAGCAGACAGGTGATGTATACATTTTTTTTATTTTTTACACTAGCTAGGGATGATTTTTCAGGGAAGAGCTTATATTTCAAGCCCTTCCCCAAAAATCACTGCGGGGGTTGACTGCATTCCATTGTTTTCAATGGGGCCGGCGGCTGTAGTGCCGGCCCCATTGAAAGCAATGGGCACTGAGCTTCGGTTCCCTGTCACAGCCGAACTACTAGCAGACCCATATCAGCTCTGTTTGTGACTACTGGCACTACAGGGGGATGATTTCCCCTGTAACTGGGGCTTCTATGGATGCCCCAGTTACAATAGAAAAGTGTGGAATAAAAAAAAAGACTATGTGAATGACCCCCAAGGGTTTTATTTGACATTACAGGGGACATAGATGTTAAAAAAATTACAGAATAAATTAATTTATTTTTATATATACGATATATATAAAGAAAATAAACCACCGCTGATGCCACCCTAAACCGTAGCTGCATGCTCCCTATAATCTGAAACAATACAAACTGAATATCAAAACGTCCTAAGCAAAATGATGAACCCTAACAATTTGTCTATTTAAATCTTTTTAAAGCAGCTCCACACTTCTTTCTGGGTTAGACTGGTGACATTTAATAGAGAGTTTAATTTGTCACTCTAAATTTCACATTTCACTTTCCTCTATGAATACACTGGAAAAAAATGTTAAATTGATTTCCTTTCTTATCATTTTCCTCTGCAGTTCTGCCCCTGTTACTTTTTAAACGGCCAACGCTATCAGGTTTAATGTCATGTGTGACAGCTGCAGTAGAGAATTGAAGAATTCCTCTGCTGCATCTCTGCTGCACCTCTTTCCATTTTTTATGATACCTTCTAAACTGCAACCCTGTAAGTAAACCACCCAGAAACAGCTTTCATCCAACCAGGTCTCAGCTATTCCCACTATGACATAATTTTCCACAGTCATTATTGCTTCCAGTCCATCAACTTTGTATTGGTCAGTATAAACTACAATTAGAACTGTCATATTAGTTAATAGGGACACATTTAAAATAAAAAATAACCAAAAACCTCTAAACTGCATGGTGACAATACAAACTCCTCCCACCATTCCACCCCCATTTTCACTTTTCAGTTCTAGATCACTGTCTACACTATGTTCCCCATTGTCTCTGTCAATACCCTCCCCCTCCTAGTCTTTAGTTTAAATACTCCTCCAACCTTCAAGCGAGCTCCTCCCCATTGAGATGCAGCCCATCCCTATGGTACAACCTGTAGCCAAGAGCAAAAACTCACCCTCCTAGTAATCTATCAACTTAATCTGTGATGTGTTGAAATCGAGCATTTGGAAAATAACATTCTGTTTAATAATCCCGGTCTTTGTGACAGATTGCCCTGCCAAATACTCGGGAATCTTTGGAACTGTCATTGAAATTAATGAAGTGCACAGTGCTTGTCGAACCTGTGTTTCCCACACTGCCTGACCTGCGCTTCTTTATTCGGGGACTGATTAGGCCCCCATCCTTGAGATCAGTGGGGGTTCCAGCGGTTGATATTGGTATTATTGCCAAGAATTTAAGGTTTTTTTTTGCCATCTTGATGATATGCCGCTGATTCTGGGTGACTGGGATGACTTGTGTGAGCAGGCAGTCGTTCATTTATGAACGACTGCCTGTTTATTGAGAATGGAGATGGACGGCTGGAACCAATTTCCAGCCCTCTCTGTCTCCAATTAGGAAGCGATCATCATTGGGACAGCTGTTGGACACTTAAGCACCCAACAATCATACCATGTAAAAGGACCCTTACAACAGTCTCCTTATAATGCCATTGTTTTCTCCCTGTCAGAGCTCATGGGTGGCTGTTTTGCTTGTTTATGTTCACTAGCCACTCTACACCTCTGGACTGCACTTCTTACTTGTATTGGGGCTTTTAAGATTTAGGAAGTCAGGATTGTGAAAATTAAGACATGGGCAGTGATGTTTTTAGATGGCACTGTTACATTTAAACTTAGCAAGTAATTTCAGTAATGAGGTGCTGTTATTTAAATGGTGGAATTACATTTTCTAACAACTCAAAAATCTGAACTTTTTTGTGATCTTTATGAAATATTCATACCCTACCTTTGCCTTTTAACTAAGGTGTATGAATCCCTCCGGCCCGGTATATTCCTTTTAATGACTACAACCTTGTAATTTCAAAACAGATGTCAACTAGCTTAAAAACTGTTGTCTGCTCTGGGAATCAGAACCTGGATTTCCAGATATAGAAGGTCTATGCTTTATTATGAGTGTTAATGGTAAGAAACACAAGATCACATCCAACCATGTATGGCCCATGCCGATCCTATTGCAAAACATAGGATCGAAATTCTGCATAAATCCTTCTAGGGGTCCCAATATAGATAACTATCAAGGTTTGCATTATTATGGTTACCTGCTAGTAATGCCTTTGTAGGACTACTTACCTATCCGCAAAACAGTTGAGTTAACTGCAATTAAAATCTATCCCTGTCATATTTATACAATCTGTTTGATCTTTAGCTAAAAGTTTACCTCTTTCCATGGACGAATTAATTTCTTTTTCACAAGTTCCACTCAGATTTTGTTGCTAATAAAAGCAAGGATGTAAATACTATTAAGTACAAAACAGCCTGCTGCCTAATTGTTTCCAAGCAATTACAGATTATATTGAGCCATTCATTCTGCCCAAACCAGTTTTTCGAAGACACCAGTTCCCTTTACCTTGAAATTTTATTGGCCTAAGAATTTCATGTACCATATGTTGTGATAGGAGACGAGCTGCAGTTCTGCAAACAACTTTCTGATATATAAGTGAATGATCACCTGATTTTAAATGTGTTTATCTAATGAGACAGTAACAATAATTTACTGGGAACATAAAAACTCCCACTGTTATTCATCGTGCACCTTTGACTAAAAAAGGTTGATGCACTGAAATATGCTAATGAATATCATCTTGGTTTTTAGCAAGTCAGTAATAAAATTTGCATTTGATATTGTGCACAGTAAACTGGGTTATTAGCCTTGAAAATGAGTCTCATAAAATTTAAATATAGGCTTAAATCATATTAACTGTCTTGTAGATTTTCCAAGAGGCTTTAAAGCATTGTGTTGTGTTTCCATAGTGTTGAAAATGCAGATGTCATTTGCCTTCAGGGGGTGTCCCGGAATGATCCATGAGAGCCCACAGGGTTTCTTGTGCTTTTTGGAGACTGGTTTTGTTTCCAAGAATGGGATTATAATTCAGGATACAAGACATCTAGATGTTGTAGATAAATATTTAACAAACATGTTGACTCTTCTGCTCTTCATGTTGCGCATAGGGAGTTTTCCATCTGTGATATGTGTTAACTATTTCAAGGCAAAGTAAATATACATTGCCTTAAAACAGAACAATCTGTAAGTGGTTACATATTTACATCTAAAAGTTGTTTCGGCTATGAATTAAATATAAGGTGAGTGTATACATGTGACTGTAAATGCTCCACTGTAGCCAATCAAGAATCATACAGCCATAGTTTCTATATCTTACACTGAAGAGCACTAACAACAAACAGCTTTTGGGTTTGGAAGGAAATGAGCAATGTAGATCCATTTAAGATGAAATATCCCAGATAGGATGAGACCAGAAATGTATTTTTCCATAGTCTTTCATAAAAACTACTAATGCTTTTGTTCTATAAAGTCTGTTGCACATCTCTTCATTATGATTGCATTCATGAAAAATAAAGTTGGGCTGACTCTTAGTCCGTATCTCCTATAATAATACACTACTGTTCAATTATTGAGCTTTACTTGAAAATATTTTCCTAAGGTAGGTGTAAAATATTTTCTTGCAGAGTGCTGATTTTAGGGCATCCTTCAGGAATAGTTTAATCTACTCACTACCATTATGCATGCTGTGCAAACATAGTTCCTAAGTCGGAAAGCACCAATAATTAATTGTGATGTGTGTCTGTTTCTATCTCTGTTTCTATGGCTCAGAGTACCCCTGAATGATGTTGCTTGCAAGCTGCATAACGTTCAGCTTGTAATGTCCAGTCACAAGACGTACCAGTAGAACCTTAAAGGAGCTGCCCAGTTATGAGCTATTGATGGCCAAGAACAGTATAATACAGCAATAGCAGTTCTACGGGGTTCGCCACTCTGGAAGCCTGCTGAACAACTGTGCACTTGGGTACGGAGATGATTTCTTCAAGGCATTTGGCAGTTCCTACTGCAGTGATCAAACTTGGTATTGCAGTCCAGGTTCCTATTCAGTTCAGTGTTAACTTGGCCTGTAGTACCAAGTCTGGCCATTACAGTCAGAATGGGGCTGTTTAATTCTGGAAGATATCAGCTCTCTATCTAAGTGTAGCACCTCAGCACACAGCTGATCGGTGGGGGTCCTGAAAAGTAGACCCTCGCCGATCTGCTATTGATTACCGATCCTGAGCATTGGTCATCAGTAGCTTATGACTGGACTACACCTTTAAAATATGGTAAATACAGCAGTAAAACAATTTAACCCCTTAACGACCACCCACTTTAAACATACCACAGGTAGTCATGGGTGGTGCATGGTGCAGGCGAAGGAGCAGAACTGACTTCATACCCAGCAGGTGCCAACAGTTTTCGACAGCTGACACCATCTTGCAATGGCAGCAATGAAAGCTAACTCTGACCACTGCTGCTAGCTTCCGTCAAAGTTGACCCTGGATCTAAGCAGCCAGCTGGAAGAGGAGGGAGTCGCCCTGCGGTGACCTATAGACCCCCTGCAACACAATTGTTTTGACACATCAGTGTAGAGCCTAGCTAGGGATCCCAGTGCTACTATATATTGTAGTCTATTAGGCACTGCCTGTGGTAGGGCTTAATAAACTATTCTAAACAAATACAATATACTGAAATACTGAAGAATTGCAGTATATTGTAGAAGGGATCAAACTATTGCAAGGTCAAAAACCCTATGGAGACTTAGAAAACATAAAAATAAGTTAAATTATATAAAATTAAAATATTAAAAAAATAAAAAATATATATTGAATTCTCATATTCAAAAACTGGTCAAAAATTATTAAAATATACCAAAATGTTTCCTATATGATAAATGTTGTAGGGAAAAAATATAGAATGCAAGAATTGTGAGGTTTGGGGCAATTTGTTTCCTAAAAATGAGTGAGTCAAAATTAATCACCAAGTCATATGTAATCCAAATAGTGGAAACAAAAAAGCCCTCACACAGCCACATCAGCAGCCAAACCTAAAAGAGTTATGAGTCTTAGAATATGACAACGGGAAACAATTTTTTGAAAGGTTCTTTTATTTTTTTAAAAGTTTATGTAATTTTTGCTACACCATGAACACTGTAAAAACAAAGCCCAAAAAATTGAGGAATTCTTTTGTTGTTTTTCTATATTACCCCATTTAAAAATGTTTAGATTTCTCAATACATTACATGGTGTGTTAAAGGGTATATTATATGGTATGTTAAAAAATACTGCTTGTTCCTGAATAAAAAGCCCTCATATGTCTATCTCGATAAAAATTAAAACAAGTTAGGGCTCTTGAAAATTGGGGAAGAAAAAACAAAAAGGAAAATTTGAGAGATTGCTGGTCTTTAAAGTCTTAAAGTAATCAATACATTTCTTATTTGCATACATCTGACACATTATCATTCTCATTTTGCATTGTATTCACAGCAGAATTGTATCAATATTATACAATATTATCCATGTCTCTTTGCCACTTTCTGCAGGTTTTTTGCTTGCATGTAATTTAAAAGGATCACTTTTATAAAGGGAAGTATTTTGTGGTGGCATTAATAGATGTATTAATAGATGGTGGCATCAAGCATAAGGAGTAAAGTGGGATTTTTTTCTTTTTGGCAATTAAATAGAATAAACGGAACCATTATATGAAGGTATTTTGGCAAATATTGTGCATCATATTGACTTGTTTAAAATCACGCCTGTCTGCTGGTTGCCATCTTTATACTTCTGACACTATTTATTGGCACCTGTAGTTCATCTGCCTTTGCATCAGCCAAATACTCTGCCAATAGCTATAGTACAATATGCTTGGCACCTCTAGACACAATCATTACTTGTTTTCCTCTTTTACTATGTATCTAGACAAATTGGCTCTGTCACATTAGATGGATTCATTAAGTAAAGTCACATGAAGATTCTATTATTCCGTTCTTTAACTCTTTTTTTTGAATCCCAGTATTCAATGCATAAGGGTGTTTTCCCATCTCCGTTCAGGGAGCAGGAAAGCGGAATCCCTGCTGCCGAACGGTTATGCCTCAGTGCCGGATGAACCCCATCAACTATAATGCGAGCCGCCCACTTTACTCTCAGCTGCCCAGCCTTTGGACAGAAGAAAAAGCGCTGCATGCAGCATGTATTTTCAGCAGATCTGTAGTGGAACCTCCGAATGTGAAACTGGCCAAATACATTCGATTCGCTACTATATTATCACATGCTTAGCTTTCATGACGTCCTGCTTTTTTTTCACAGGTCCTATGTATCATTTTAAGCTGGACCAACCAGACGATGGAAAAGAGGAAAAACAAATGCACCATCTAAGCATAGTGAATTCCAAGAAGAAAAGCAAGGAGAGTGAGCTCTCACCTGATTGTGCAACCATAGACATAACTCTAGATTGTGTTTATCGGTCAGTCAGACCTAGATGTGTAAGCTTCAAACTTCAAGCCGTTGTTGTTGCTGTCAGTGAGTTTTCCACGTAATCACTGTGTAGGCATAAATATATCTAGCCTAAAGGAAAGGATGAGACAACTCTTGCTTGAAGAATTCTCAGATGGAAGAAAAACATCAGATGGCAAGATGGTGATACAAAGAAGTTATATTCAAAAAATGGCACAGTGGGTTTCAACACTGGACTATGTTTCTGTCCAGGACCTGATAAAGACACTAGTTCAGTGTCAAAACACATTGTACCACTTTTGGAATAAAACCGTACCACAATCATGCTGTCTGATGCTCTTCATCCATCTGGGAAATCTTCCAGCAGCAACAGCAAGTCTTGTTGTATCTTTTCCTTTGGGCTGCATAAAGATATTTTACAATATTCCACTTATAAGTAATTTGTATAACCAGCTTTAGGTAACTCCCTATTTATTTTCATGCCAATCACTGCACATACAGAAATCTACGAATTGCAAATTGGCAACTTGTAAAAATGCCCTAACACAGTAATATCTATCTATCTGTCTGTCTATATCCTATCTCATGTCTATCTGTCTGTCTATATCCTATCTCAAATCTATCTTTCTCAAATTTATCTATTAGAGATGAGCGAACACGTTCGGCTCCGCCCCTTTTTCGCCCGAACACCGAACTTTGCGAACACTTCAGTGTTCGGGCGAAAAAGTTCGGGGGCCGCCGTGGCAGCGCGGGGGGGTGCGGCGGGGAGTGGGGGGGAGAGGGAGAGAGAGAGGGCTCCCCCCTGTTCCCCGCTACTGCCGCCCGCGCCGCCGCGCATCTCCCCGCCCCCCGGCGGCACCCGGACACTTACGCGCGAACACTGCAGTGTTCGGCAAAGCCGGTGTCCGGGTGCGGATGTGTCCGTAACGGACACGTTCGCTCATCCCTATTATCTATCCATCTAGCTATCTATTTCATATCTATCTATCCCATATCTATCCCATATCTATCTATCTATCTATCTATCTATCTATCTATCTCATATTTATATCATATCTATCTATCTTATATCTATCTGTCTAGCTATCTATTTCATATCTATCTATCTCATATCTTTTTATCTCAGATAGATAGAGAGATGAGATAGATAGCTCTATCTATCTCATCTATCTATCTATCTATCTCATATCTATCTGTCTATCTATCTATCTTATATTTATCTCATATCTATCTCTATCTCATATCTATCTATATCCTATCTCATACCGTGTTTCCCCGAAAGTAAGACAGTGTCTTATATTAATTTTTGTTCAAAAAGCTTTAACTTTTTTACATGTATAGCTGCCTGGACACTATTTAAATTGACTTTTTTAGTTAACTGTTAGCAGGGCTTAATTTTGGAGTAGGGCTTATATTTCAAGCATCCTCAAAAAGCCTGAAAATCATTTTGCATCCTCAAAAATTCTGGAAAATCATGCTATGTCTTATTTTCAGAGTATGTCTTATTTTCAGGGAAACAGGGTAGCTATATATCTCATATCTATCTATCTATCTATCTATCTATCTATCTATCTATCTATCTATCTATCTATCTCATATCCTTTTTATCTAATATCTATCTATTTATCTATCTATCTCATATCTATCTATTTCATATCTATCTATGTCATATCTATCTATCTAATATAAATATATATCATATCTATCTATCTATCTATCTCATATCCTTTTATCTAATATCTATCTATTTATCTATCTATCTATTTCATATCTATCTATCTCATATCTATCTAATATATATATATATATATATATATATATATATATATATATATATCATATTTATCTATCTCATATATATCTATTTCTCAGTAGACAGATGATCGTCATTAGTCTTACACCATTTGTGCACTCTTATAACTCCCTGAATTAAAGGTATATTCCCATCTCAGACTTTCATGCCATGTCCACAGAATATGCCATGAACATTTGATAAATGTGAGTCCCAACCCTGGAACCTGCCCCAAGCTCTAACTCTAGCTACTACGTGCGACTGAATGTGATGGTCACATGTAGTCGGGACTTAGGCCCCCTTCACATAGCCGTTTTTTGCATGTGCAATACACAGAAAATAGAACCCATTGATTTCAATGGGTTTGTTCACATGCACATATTTCCCTGCGCATTTTGGTTGTGCAAATAAAACACAGCATGCTCTATTTTCCTGCGCATTTGCACACCAGAGGTCTCCATAGAAGTTAATGGGGGGTTGCACAACTGCGTGCGCAATATGCGGGATCCGTTGTGTAATTCCACTGGAAAAAAACACATCTGCAAGTCATTAGACTAAATCAGCCATTTCAATTGTCGCGTCCTTGTTTGCCATGCGCAAATGAACATGCCCTGTGGAGGCAAAAAGTACAGTATAATAAGCCGATGCACACACAAAAAAAGCATTGTTCGATCTGCAAAAAGAATACACTTATGCTTTCATAAATATACATAAGCTTGTGTGAAGGGTGCCTTACAGAAACATCCGAGCGGGCTTTTGCTACATTGGCTCTCGCGTGTATCCGCGCATTCTACTGTTCTTTTCCACGCTGCCAGGCCTATTCATATCGGGACACACCGGCGTCATGATTGAACCTTAACTAGTCCCTGGTATTATTAATTGGTACAGTAAAATCATACAGTTCTACTATGGTGCCTTGGGTGCACAAAAATAGAGCATGTCACGTACATTTTAATGCACGCAAAAATATAGTGCAAAAACACTGAATGTGAGTGAACCCATTGAAATCGATGCTGCACAAAATTACCCGTTTGCAGGAGCTCTGTGTCTCAAATTCAGTTTTCTAAACCTATGACAGATCCAGCTCTGCTATGCACACAAGCACATGCAGACATAATCCTCAGCTATCTTCTATTCAGGGCTTAAACAGATGGGCGTGATTTTGTCTTATAATGCAGGCGTGATAATTACAGCCGCATAACAGGCCAAAATGAAACCATTGATTTCAATGGATTCGTTTCCATCAACGAGATTCTCACGCGATAATACTCCATATGAGGAAAGATAGGACTTGCTCTATCTCACATGTAGTTTATAGTATGTGTGAGAAAGATAATGCAGGTCCTATCTTCACACTAGCATGGAGTTCGAATAGTCAAAAAGAAAACCTGCTTCATGCGCAACTATGTTCCATATCGGCGAGCATAGTAGCGCATACGTCCGTGTGAAGAATCCCTTAAGTTGTAGATTGAGGCGATGGTTATACTTATTTTGTAACAAACCAATGATTCTCACAAACATGGTCAGGATACTAAATAGATACATTACATAATAAAATAGAGTTTTTTTTATCTCTTGCCATTAAAATCTATGATTTTTTTCCCCAAGACATATTTAGGAGATGTAGTGCAGACAGCGAAATCTGATCGAAGAGCTATGTGCGCGTTTATCCCATCTTTCTGAAAAGACAAGAGTTGTTACTGTTGAGAATATAGTGCGAGAGCGGGAGGCTTAACTATACTGCCTGCCACTGTTGGACCATTAGTATGGAAATGAGGCATGTGTGTGACAGGTGGCCTTACAACCAACACAATTAACTTTCTCCATTACCCTGCGCGCTGACAAAACAGATGTAGCATCAATAAGCAAAAAATCCACAAACACTGAATAAGAATGACAAGTTGTACACCCCTATTATTTTCTAAGGAGGGGAAACATAAATTCTACAATTAAATGCGTAAAGTTCCCTTTTTTTTTTTTCTACACAAAACATCGTTTTTGGGATCTGAGGACAGAGATGAATGGCACATTTTTTTTGACAGCATTTGCAGAGCAGTTGTGACAAAATTATTATTGGCTTGATGTTTTTGGATAAGAGAATGTTTTCATGAATTCTGCTGTTCACTACAGTTACTGAGAAATCTAAGTAATTACATCACTGCCTTAACCATATGTCACCATTTTCTGGCTACTATACATGCCTTTTTGTCAATGACTTTTCATTTACATATAACATTGTCTCTCAAGTAATAGTCGCACCACACTCTCCACATTTTTAGGAGTAAAGACAAAGCATTAAAAACAGCATATACAAGAAATTTAACTTTTAACCCCTTAAACACATCCACCTTTTTTTCTTTTCATTTTCGCTTTTCTCTCCCCCCTTTTAAAAAATCCTAACTCCTTTATTTATCCATCGACGTCGCTGTATGAGGGCTTGTTTTTTGCGGGACGAGTTGTATTTTTCAATGGTGCTATTTAATGTACCATATAATGTACTGAAAAACTTTTACAAAATTCTAAGTGGAGAAAAATAGGAAATACCGTCATCTTTTAGTGCATCTTGTTTCTACGGCACACAAACTGCAACAAAAAATGACCTGATAACTTTATTCTATGGTTCAGTACGATTACTACGATACCAAACTTGTATAGTTTAGTGTTTTTTTGCTGTACTGTTTTTTTTTTTTTTAAGATATTTAATTTTTTAACATTTTCTGCCGCCATCTTCTGACAGCCATAACTTTTTGACTTTTACGTCAACATAGTTGTGTGAGGGCTCATTGTTTGCGGGACGTCCTGTAGTTTGCGTTGCTATCTTCTTGGTATACATATGACTTTTGATAGCTTTTTATTGCATTTTTTCTTGGAGACGGGGTGATCAAAAAAAAGCGCATGTCTGGCATTCTTTATTTTTTGTTCATCGTGCGGGGTAAATAATGCGTTACTTTGATAGATCAGACTTTTACGCATGTAGCGATACTAAATATGTATTTTTGTTTTATTATTTAGATTTTTTTATTATAACTATGGCAAAAGATGTTTTTTTTTTAGTAGTTAGTGGAACCTTATTAATCTTCTTTTTACTTTTTTTTTCTAGTCCCCAGAAGGGGACAACAACTAGCGATGCTTTGATCACTCCTGCAGTATGATGTAATGCAATATCATTACATCATACTGCAATCGGGAGTGCAGTCTATCAAGCCATGCGTAAAATATATGAACGCAATACGCAGAGACTAGAACCAATAGATATCAATGATGTAGTGAATCTTTACTTGGCATTTCTAATAGCATGGAAAGTGTTAAATGGCAATTAAAAGTTTGCTGTATCATGACTTGTAACATGTTAAAGGTTCATACATCTGCATATTGCTATTATGTTCCTATTAAGCTTCCTTTGTAGAATATATGCAAGATATTTATTGCATGGGGTTTTCTGAGATTTTTGTGTTACTTTAAACCTGCTTGTCATCCTTAAAAATAATAAGTGAATATATTATCACCTATCCCTGAGCCCTGCAGCTCCAGCACTGCATCTATCGTTCAAACCGCAATCTGTGATTGGCTACATTGGTCTGTGACATCCCATTCATAGACTGACCGATGCCTTAAACAAATTGCTGGTGGAGTGAATAGGAGGAGTGGTGCTGGAGCTGTGGGGCTCAGTGATTGGTGAGTGTATTTTTCATTATTTTTAAGGTTAACCAGTAGGTTGTTTTTTTTAAAAAGATATTTAGTAAAAAAAAATTCACCTTAAGGCCGAATGCCCACAAGCGGATTATCGCTCTGGAATTTGGAGTCAGACACCCTTCGCGAATTCTGCAGCAATGTCCGTCCATAGACATGCTGTGTTATACGATTTTCCCCTGCCCACGAGCAGAAATCAACTGCGATTTTCCGCTTGTGGGGGAGATTTACAGCATGTTCTATTCTGTGTGGAAAATCATGCGGATGACTTCCATTGCAGTCAGAATCCGCACCACAGCCCAGCACGGTGTGTCATGCCTTGCATTGCATATGGGCGCCTGCTCCCCGGGTGAGACACTCTCAGTGGATCTGGAGAGGTGAGTATAGGGTCTCCAGAGGGACACCGGGTCTGATTCCGCTGCAATATTTCACAGGCGGAATCCGACTCGATTGTGGGCATGAGGCCTAAGACTTGTTGTTCATACTTCAGTATTATGGCTCGGTCAGATGAGCGTGGTTTACGCGCTGCTAAGCAATGTGTAAACCTTGCTGCTGACATGCAGGGATTATGCGCATGAACAGGCTGCCCCTAGCTCCATGGAGCAGCCCATTCACGTGTCCGTGGTGTGGGCAGCCTGCTTCCACTGCTCCCATAGGAGTTTATGGTAAGCACCCTGAATAGTGCACATCACAGAGCTGACAGGCGAGTGGGCACTTGCTGTCTGTACCTTTTTAGAAGCGCAGATTCTGCGCTTCTAAAAAGGGTCCATGTGAGCGCTTCCATAGGAACCTATTAGTTGCTATAGAAGCGTGGTTTACATGCTGTAGCAGCATGTAAAACACGCTCGTCTGACTAAGCCCTTACGATGAGGTTTCTTTAAGTAAAACGCACCATATTTATAAAGAGGCGCATGCTACATAATAAACTTAAAGCATCTTGGGCTTCTTTAAGACTGAAATTGAAATCTCTATGCATAGATTTACACCATTTCCTGGCTTAAAGCTTAATAAATTTGTCAGACCACTGTTGGCTACTTCACTCCTACTAATCCATGCTCTTTTTTCTTGGCATTTTCAAAAGTGTTCAGAGGACTAAAAAGTCATATATGTTTGTGCTAAGAGACATTCTGGTACAACACCTTTCTTAATTCATGACTTTGTGTAGGACTATAGATGGTTCACTTTTGATGCTAGGGAAGAAGTGGCAATGTGGAAAGCAAGGCTATCTTACTGGCATAGATAAAAAGTGCAGTTCACCAGGAAGAAAAATACCATAATTAGAGAACATTGTTATGTCCCAGAACTCTTCCAGCCAGAACAGGAAGATGGTAATAAAGCAAAAGCGTGTGCATTATCCCTCGAGTACATTTAATACCGAAATAGAATTGCATAACTGATGTATTTACTAACTACATAAAAATGCAAGGTTCTTAGCTTATTTTTTATCAAAATATGTGGTCCTACTCTGAAAGAGACTCACCTCTCTCAGAGCTTAGGCCTCAAATGCATTCAAGGAAAGTATGACCCCAATTCCAAAAAACTTGAGATGTTGTGTAAAATGTAAATAAATGTAAAGAAAAAAAGAATGCAATGATTTGGAAATCTCATATAACCATATTCTATTCACAATAGAACATAGAACACATATTAAAAGTTGAAACTGAGGCATTTTTCCATTCCACTTTAAAAGAATTAACTAATTTAGAAATTGATTGCAACAACACAGGTTCCTCAGCATCAAATTGTGAAAACTGAATATCCCATCATCTACAGTACATAATATCAACAAAAGATTTAGTTATTCATGTGCACAAAGGATAAGGGTGCATTCACATGAAAGAAGTGGGCTGCCGGCAACCCCCTTTTGGGGAAGGGCTTGAAATATAAGCCCTTCCCTGAAAATCATCCCTGACTTGTGTAAAAAAAAACAAACAAAATAAAATATATACTCTCCTCTCCACTGCTGCCGTGTAAATATTCCCCACAGGGAGTCCCCTTGTCACTGGACACTGTGACAATGCTGTCACAGTGTTCAGTGACAAGGGGACTCCCCGCGGGGCTGAAGAATTCCCCTGCCACAGCTGTCACAGCTGTGGCAGAGGATCGCGATGTTCTTCCATTGGTTTCAATAAAACCGGCGCTTCTGCAGCCCCATTGAAAGCAATGGGCTGCTGGCAAGCCATGCAGGGAATATAAGCCCTTCCCCGAAAATATATACTCACCTCTCCACAGCTGCCAGGGCTCAGCTGTGTCTTCTCCCTGCACTGCTCTGAATCTCTTTCAGCAGGTGGGGATTTAAAATCCCCGGCTGCTGAAAGGGCTGTATCTGATTGGCTGAGCGCTGTGACCAATCACAGGCAGAGCTCAGCTGTCATTCAATGAATGGCTGAGCACTGTCTGAGCCCCGGTAGCTGCAGAGAGGTAAGTATATATTTTTATTTATTTGTACCACATTCTAGGGATGATTTTTAGTGAAATCCTTGCAGGGTTTGCTGGGATCTGTTGTGCTACATTGGTTTCTAGCAGCACAGCCCCACATGTATGGGATGATTGATCTGGCTGGGTGTGGAGTTCTCCTGCTAGCCAATCACCACTGGTCTGGTTGCAGATAAATATCCTCCCTCTGCAAGAAGAAGCTGGTATCCTTTCACTCTAGGGTTTATTGGTTTGGCATGCCTGTAAAGGTGTTATGTGTT
Organism: Eleutherodactylus coqui; assembly: GCF_035609145.1. Lineage (NCBI taxonomy): Eukaryota > Metazoa > Chordata > Amphibia > Anura > Eleutherodactylidae > Eleutherodactylus > Eleutherodactylus coqui. The sequence continues at coordinate 226,140,242 of NC_089837.1, forward strand.
TGAACAATGGCTTGTCCAGTGTTTGTGCAAGTGGCCAGACATTAGGTGTGGACAGCCCTGTTCTGAGTATATGGTGTGAACAATATCAAGTTCTATATGTCTGAGCAGGTGGCTAGACATGAGGCCTGTTTTTCTGGCATGTTAACCCTAGTGTGTTGCTGTGTGAATGGTGACCTGTGCTGCCTGTTTAGTGTCTTGCTAGAGCAGGGACTGCAAGACACAAGGAGCCTTGTCGGGGCCTTGCAGCTTAAGTTCATTGGCCAATGTACAAACAAATCCCTCGCTCTTATATTCAGCTTTACTATCTGCTTTAGTGTGCGAGGTTGTGTGGTAAGTGACTTTGTGCATTTAATGTGTCAGTTCCACCTGGTTAAGAGTATCACCCTTTCAGGGAGAGCAGGGCCGAGGTTCCAGCGCGGGGCCTACTTTATAGACGCGATCACTCCGCTTGTAGGTAGGGCCGAGTCATCTTCTCTGCAACACATGTTCAGTTGTCCCGAAACCTGTGTTTCCGGGTCACGTCCGTGTGGGCCAGGTGCTTGTTTGCCCACATGAACGTAACAATTCCTGTCCCAAAACTCCAGCAATTGGTCTCCTCACTTCCAGACAAGTTAAAGAGGGGCTCTCCCCAGTAACCTAAGAAAATACTGGGTTCTCCTACATTCACTGTGCAACCCTCAAAGTCCAATTGGGGAACCACTAGAAACTCTTGCTGGCAGCAATGTGCGCACTGCTCGCAATGTGATGCAAGATCTCCCATTGAAAACAATTAGAGAAACCCCGTGAACCTCCACCACAAATATCAGTCGCAGCAGTGGATCCCTGCATCTACAAAGTGATGCAAGGCTATTTTTACATGAGCATGCCTCGTATCCTCTGGGATTTTACATGAATGGCAAGCTCGATATGGGGATGGGATTCACAGCCCCATATCGTGCCCCCGTGTGAAGTTAGCCAAAGGTGGCTATAACACTGTAGCATTTTCTTCCTGCAAAAGAAAGAGAAACTCTGATGCTGCTGGCACCTGGACTCTTCATAGAGATTGTATTGGCAACTTCAGGTGCTATTGGCAATCAATGCAGCTCTGCCTGTGATTTGCAGAGGAGAAATGCTCCTGTAATAGCAGCCTTACATGAGTTACATTTCATTACATGATTGATCTTATTTGCAGGTCATTACTTACAGATGAATGAGAAGTCTACCATGTCAATGGACTTCAGCAAGTAGGTGTTAAAGAGATAACCTGTTCCAATCTAATGCCTCTAGGGAAAGAAAGGTTTTATGTACCATGTGAAAGTACAGTAACTTTAGTTCATTAGTAATGATAGGTGGTGGGGCGCTATGATGTTACTATGCTGAACCTAATGAGTTTACGCCTTGCAAATGTGTATCCAAGTAATTTACTATTATATCAGCTTTAGGGCTCTTTCATATGGCCATATGTGTTTTTATGCCCATACACGTCATAAAATCGGATGAATGAATAAGTGCTGCGATTGAGTCCCGAACTTTAGCCACGAATTTTCTGCCATTCACACGAGCCGCTCCTGCGCATCGCCAAAAAAAAATACACTGCAGCATGGAAATCCATCAATCACTGTAAAGTGCTCGGAAAGACTAATAGTGCTTAAATTGGACCAGCTGTGTTCTTTTCCCAGCATTGTACGACGTGTATCTCCCTCCCCCCCTTTTTTTACGCTTCTATTGAAGTATATGGGAGCTTCCTGCGTATCTCAGCAAAAGATAGGGCAAGACCTATCTTTTGATGCAGCGTATAAAATCAGTGAACGTATTTGTTGCGTATGTACTATTGTTCTCTGCGTGATTTTTTACACATCCGAAAATCATTCATCTGAATGAATACATTTGAATCCAATGCTTTGGATGGTCATGATTTTGAGGCAATTTTTTAATGCAGGCTAAATACCAGTGTAAATACGGTCATGTGAATGAGGCCTTAGGGCTCGTTCAGACGAGCGTGTTTTGGTGCCTACTTAGGTGCGTACATACGTCCGCACCTAGGTACGAGCAAAAGCACGCGTGAACACAGCTGCATGCTTGTTGTCAATGGAGCCGCGGCTGCTGCCGGTCCCCTGCATTCTTTTCCAGGGAAGGGCTTTACATATTAGCCCTTCCCTGAAAAAGAAACATTTTAGTGCAAAACAAAAAAAGAATTTAAAAAAACGTACCTCTCCGCCGCTGCTGTGACCCCCGCGGGCATAAAGAACACATCTGCCGCATGCTAACGCTAGTTAAAAGAATTCCCAGCTGCTACATCTGCCACATCTGTGGCTGCTACATCTGCCACATCTGTGGCAGATGCAGCAAAAGGAATTCTTCAGTTCTCAACCGCAGCTGTCACACATGACAGCTGCTGTAGAGAATCCTGCTGCCGGCATCCTGTCAATGGCTTTTCAGGTAAGGGCTTCATAAGCCCTTCCCTGAAAAGCCATTTAAAATAGTGCAAAAAAAACAAAACAATTCTCACCTCCCTTCAGCTGCCGGGGCTCAGCCGCGACTTCTAGCGCTGTCCCGGACTCTGTAGTTACGAGCTATCAACAGCCGGGGATTTAAAATAGCTCAGCAGCGCTACAGAGCCCGGGACAGCTGCAGAAGTCCCCGCTGAGCCCCGGCAGCTGTTAGTGGCTTTGCAGGGAAGGGCTTCACAAGCCCTTCCCTGAAAAGCCTCTTAAAATAGTAAAAAAAAAGAAAAAAAATAGGTACTCACCTCCCTTCAGCTGCCGGGGCACAGCTGTGTCTTCTCCTGCTGTCCCCTGCACTGTGTTGCTGAAGTTCAGCACCACAGTGCAGGGGACAGCAGGAGAAGACGCGGCTGTGCCCCGGCAGCTGAAGGGAGGTGAGTATCTATTTTTTTTGTTTTTTATATCACTTTTAATTGATTTCCAGGGAATGGCTTATATGTAAAGCCTTCCCTGAAAAACAATTCAGGTGTGCCACAGACCATTGTCTTCGATGGAGCCGTCGCCAGCAGCAGCGGCTCAATTGAAGTGAATGGCTGCATTTTTTTTTTTTTTCACCAAAATTTTTCCTTTTCAGTTAAGAGCCTATATGTTAAGCTCTTCCCTGAAAAAGAATTCAGGTGTGCCAGCAGACTGTTGTCTTCAATGGAGCCGCCGGCAGCAGAACCGGCTGCACTGAAGAGAATGGCTGCATTTAATTTTTTTTACACTAAAATCTTTCTTTTTCAGGGAAGGGCTTATATGTAAAGTCCTTCCCTGAAAAGGAATGCAGGGAGCCAGCAGGTCATTGTTTTCAGCAGGTCAACGCAGCCGCGGCTCCATTGAAAACAATGCGTGCATTCCCTATGGTACGCATGTCCTATCTTTGCAGGCACGCACCTGCAAAGTACGGACATGTGCACACACCATAGGGAATGCAGTGTTGTAAATACAAGTGTGTTTTTGTGTGTGCGTATGCACGCACCAAAACACGCTCGTCTGTACGAGCCCTTACTCATAGTTAAGTTGTCATATTGCAGCTTTTTATAGAGCTTTTTTCCAAAATTACAGCAAAATACTGTGGATTTGCCTTGATTTTGGAAAATCACAATAAAAGTACTCCATAACTGGGGTGTAACCAAACTGTAAGAATTTAGCATAAAAGTTTAGCCAGCATCTTGTGGATGACAGTATCAACCGCTGATTAAAGTTACAAAACTTGTTTCGTAATTTCAGTAGTCATTTAGTAAATCTAGCATTAGAGATTATTTGTTTCATCTGAGGGTATGATTTGCATATTGCTTTTTGTTCCATCGTAAGCGCAGCTTCACACAAGTGTATGCACAAAAAAAAGCGCTCGCCACAGTGCAGCGTATTCCCGCATGAACGAACTTGGCTGAGATGGATTTGCGCGTTTCTGCGCATATAACTGTACTTTTTGCGCACACAGGGCTAATTCACACACGTACGACACACGCTTTTCATGGACTAAAAGGCTATTTATCCTAATAAAGGTCCAGATGCCTTATTTCCCCTTGTTTTGCATGGTGTTTCATGCTTCACCTTGCGTCTTTATGCACCTCCCATAGACTTCTATGGGGCCTTTGCTCCGCAAAACGCAGAAAGATAGAGCAGGTCCTACTTCTTTCCACGTGCACAAAATACAGACACAAAACACACTCATAAGAATGAACCCATCAAAATCAATGGGATCTATTCTCTCTGTTTAACACATGCAGATACCCGTGCAAACATGGCTGCATGAAGTCACCTAATGAACAGAATTTTGTAATATCCAATTCATGCAATGCAAAAAATATTTTTTGTAACCCAACATGCGGTAAGAATAGATATATTACAAAAATCTTTCTTTCCCAGCATTTAATGCAAACCGCTTAATGGCGGCTCTAGAAAACCCATTAGATTTGAACCAGTTGTCCAGTAAAATCAGCTAGAAGTAACAGTAAAACTAAACAGAACAATAAGGGAATACAAAAAGACAAAGGTGGTAAACTGCTGGCATATAACTAGTGTTATCTATTGTAATAGAGCTTGTTACACTTGTAGGGATAGCTAGAAGGATGAAAGTCAAACAAACAGAGCACAACTTTCTGTTGTGTCTTTGTAACACTTGTCATGTCATTGTTGTTTTTAGTGCCACTATAAAACCTCCCCTTTCAGTGAATGTGATTGCCTTATTGCCATAGTCAACACAATGGAAGACATTTCACTATTACAAAAGAGTTTAATGATTAAGAGGTTTGGCCATAGTTCGCGGACACACACACAAGAAAAAGCATTCCTGCACAACCATGAAGCCCCCTTGATTCAAAATGCTTCTTTGTCTGCACGAAGAGTAAGTAATACGAGCAATTGAAATGTTTTGCTCAGAGCTCCTACCAAGTGTATAGTTAATGTATAAATCCCTATTGTATTCTGACCTAGTCTAGTTAACAAACAGCTCAATTTTTCAACTGTGGCTGAAACACACAGACAATGTTTATTCCACGGTGCATTAATACCTTATTGGAAGAAATGACTACTTGTTTATTGGTATTATACAGCTTTAAAATGTTGAGATGGTTACTTGAACTACTTATATAAATCTCAGTGGGAGTTTAGTAATATGTTGAAATGTTTTATACTTTTTTTAACAGCACCTCATCTAACGGAGGGTTTGGACTGCAGGCGGCCAGTTTAGCACCCCAGAATCTTCTTCAGCAAAGCCATAGAGTTGTGGTGGATGCAGTTTGTGGTTTAGCATTGTCTTGCTGAAATATGCAAGACCTTCCCTGAAAGAGAGGTTGTCTGGATGGGAGAAGATGTTGTTCTAAAGCCCCTATATCCTGCTTAGTATTGATAGTGCCTTTCAAGACATGTAAGCTGCCCATGCCATAGGCACTAACACAACTTCATACCATCAGAGATGCTGGCTATTGAACTGTGTGCTGATAACAAGCTGAATGGGCCCTCTCCTCTTGAGTCCACAGAACATGGTGTCCATGGTTTCCAAAAATAATTTCACATTTTGATTCATCTGACCACAGTTCTACACTTTGCCTCAGTCCATTTGAGATTTCTGGAAGTATTCCTGAGCCCATGCAATGATTTGCCTTACAGAATCATGACGGTTTTTAATGCAATGCCACGTGAGGAGGACCCATAGATCTCAAAAATCCAATATTGACCATCAGCCTTGTCCTTTGTGCACATGAATTTTTCCAGATTCTCTGAATCTTTTGATGATATTATATAATGTAGATGGTGGCATATTTAAAATCTTCACAACTTTACATTGAGGAGCATTTTACTGAAATTGTTCCACAATTTCTAGACAGTTTTTCACAAATTGGTGAACCTTTGATCATCTTTGCTTCTGAGGGACTGTGTCTCTCTAACATACAAAATTATATAAGATAATTAATACAATGGAGGACAATGTATGGCTACAAATGGACCTAGATAAGCTGGGGTAGAAAAATGACAAATTAAGTTCAATATTGATAAATGTAAGGTTATGCATATGGGCAGGATAAACAGATGCCACCAATATACACTAAATGGGGTACAGCTAGGGAAAAGTGATATGGAAAAAGACCTGGGGGTACTAGTGGACTGTAGGCTTAACTGGAACAATCAATGCCAATCAGCGGCTGCAAAAGCAAATAAACTCTAGTGGTGCACTAAAAAGGTATAGGGGTGAGGGACAAGAACATTATTCTCCCACTATATAAGGCACTTGTCAGGCCTCACATGGAATACTGCGTACAATTGTGGACACCGGTGCTCAGAAAAGATGTTGCAGTGCTTTAGAGGGTTCAAAGAAGGGCAACTAAATAAATAAACGCAATGAGAGGACTAGAATACCCAGAGAGGCTATCAAAATTGGGATTATTCACTTTGGAAAAAAGGCATTTAAGGGGCGACCAAATAACTATTTATAAATACATTAGGGGACAATACAAGGATCTCTCCCAGGATCTGTTTATACCCAAGACTGTGACGGTAACAAGAGGGCATCCTCTACGTCTAGAACAAAGCAGGTTTCATCACCAACACAGAAGGGGGTTCTTTACTGTAAGAGCAGTGAGACTGTGGAACTCTCTGCCTGAGGACGTGGTGATGGCAAAATCAGTAGAGGAGTTTAAGAAAGGACTGGACCTCTTTTTATAGTGCTATGATATTAGAGGATATAGACATAGGTGACCAGCGAGGTTGTTTATCCGGGTCTTGGAGTTAGGTAGGAACTCAAACGTTATTATTTTTCTGACTGCCATATGGAATCGGGAAGGAATTTTTTTCCTCTAAATTAGCTAAATTGGCTCATTGTCTTTTGGTTTTTTTGCCTTCCTCTGGACCAACAAGGGAAAGTTGGGGGGTGAAACAGGCTGAACTAGATAGACATTGTCTTCATTCAGCTGAACATACTATGTTACTATGCTTTCTTATATAGTCATGTTACCCTCCAGTTGTTTTTCATTAGTACCACCTACTTTTCCAGCCTTTTGTTAATCCTGTCCCAATTTTTGCGAGATGTGTTGCTTCTATCAATTTCTAATTGAGTCAATTTTTTAAAATAAAAAGGAAAAATGTATCCCTTTCACCTTTTAACATTCTCTAAAGCAGGCATAGGCAACTCATTAATTGCAAATGAAAGGTTGATCACTGGCAGGTTTCACATGAATCATGGGACAAGCACCATTTTCAAGATGCAGATACAGTTGAAGACTCTGGAATACCTTTGGATGCATCATCTCCATGCTCCACCATTCACCTTTGTAGACCACAGGTCACTTTAGGGTTTCAGCCTATGAGAAGGCATGTCTTTAGTGTGTGATATATATTGTCAGCTCATATGCTTATGTTGTCCTGCAGATGTGTGTAATTTCCCAGTCTCACCCCTTTGCATTTTCCCCTAAAAATGTAGTTCTTTCTGAGTAAACTACTAGTCCCAGAATACATTGCAGGTTTAAAGTCTGGTATTGCTAAAAGAAAAATCTGCTGTGTAGGCACACCTCTCCGGAGGTTCCAATAAAAGTGCCAGAACAAATAGATGAATATCCCACTTCTTGTTTTAATTAGAATATTGAAATTTAAAATCCAGCTAATAAACGTGTTTTGGTGTAAACCCCTTCATCAGTAGTGCTGGGATGTCTAACAGTACATGGGCAATGGCAAAAAACGTATGAATATAACACAAGGGTACAGAGAAGAAAAAAACAGAGAAAGGAAGGGGAAAAATAAAGGATAAAATCAAAACAAAAAAAAATAAAAGATGTTACATGGTAGATAAATGGATAAAAATAACAGCAATATATACATCATAATACACGCATAATAACAATATTGATAAATTTGCAGACTACAGACTATAATAAGCTTCTAGCTTCCTTGTTCATTCATTTCTCTCAATGAAGCAACTTTAAAGGGGTTGTCCCGCGCCGAAACGGTTTTTTTTTTTTTTTAAACCCCCCCCCCCGTTCGGCGCGAGACAACCCCGCTGCAGGGGTTAAAAAAACAACCCGCACAGCGCTTACCTGAATCCTGGCGGTCCGGCGTCTTCATACTCACCTGCTGAAGATGGCCGCCGGGATCCTCTGTCTCCATGGACCGCAGGGCTTCTGTGCGGTCCATTGCCGATTCCAGCCTCCTGATTGGCTGGAATCGGCACGTGACGGGGCGGAGCTACACGGAGCCCCATTCAGAAAAGAAGAAGACCCGGACTGCGCAAGCGCGGCTAATTTGGCCATCGGAGGGCGAAAATTAGTCGGCACCATGGAGACGAGGACGCCAGCAACGGAGCAGGTAAGTATAAAACTTTTTATAACTTCTGTATGGCTCATAATTAATGCACAATGTACATTACAAAGTGCATTAATATGGCCATGCAGAAGTGTATAGACCCACTTGCTGCCTCGGGACAACCCCTTTAAGTCTACATTCTTGCCTTTTATCATTTATGGCCAACCTTAATGCTCCATTTCCCACAGACTCTGTTACCCAGCATTAAGGGTTATGAGTTCCCTTTCCTGAGAGTGAAGGCTAGTTGATCTTTCCTATTAAATTCATATTTCCATTATCATTTCACATTGTGTGTATGCATGTGCATGTATAGGAAGTTATGTTGCTGGGCGTGTATATGAGAGTAAAATTGCATGTATGCACTAGTATGTGCATATTAGTACACATGTATAGTAGTAGTTTTTTTTTAAAATTCCTTTCTCTTCCATTTCCCTTACCCATATCCCTCCCCCCTTCCCTGTTTATTTTTGCATGGTAACTTATGCATATTCCATATTGTTGTTATTATGCATCATGTATTACTATGTATATATTGCTGTTATTTTTATCCATTTATCCACCATGTAACGTGTTTTCTTTTTTATCCTCCTTTATTTTTTTCCCCTTCCTTTATCAGTTTTTTTTCTTCACTGTTCCCTCTTTGTTATATTCATACGTGTTTTGCCATTTCCCATGTACTGTTAGACATCCCAGCACTACTGATGAAGGGGTTTAACCTCGAAACGCGTTTATTAGCTGGATTTTAAATTTCGATATTCTAAATAAAACGAGAAGTTGGATATTTATCTAATTGTTCTGGTACCTTCATTGGAACCTATGGAGAGTTGCGCCTACATAGCAGGTTTTTATGTTAGCATATTCTACCCTCCAACCATTGGTGGGTTAATCTGAGTGGCAGCACCTCCTGTTATCTACCATATCCAATCTAAGCACTTTAAGATCAGGGTATCTTCCCAGGCCTGTAGTCCCAGTCTTAACTGTGGGCTTGCTCCACTTCTCTCTCCACCTATTTCTAAAGTCTGGTACTAGCCGTGCTGTTGAAAGGTGTGTGAATGGTGCATAGGTAATGAAATGGCCTATGTTCATGTGACAGGGTATGGGGATCTGACTTGAGCAGTATGGTGGTATTAGGCAGCAAAGAGCATCAATAGGAATATAAGGTAGGGGTTTAGGGCGTGAGGTATCAGAACTTGTCAGCAAAACAGGTGATGCCTTGGGAAATGTCCTCAAGAGGTGTTACAATTTGGTAACTGTTGGCACTAATAAGAGAGGGGGTGATGCCTTGGAAATGATGGCTGACAATGAATGGGGATTAAGGAATATTATCCTGAATACTTACTGACTAGAAAAAATGGGTATGTTAAAATGATTTCAGCCTGGAAAAACATTGTCAATGTGGTTGCTAGCATCATGGGATGAAAAGTCTTACAATTACCTCCATTAGGTCCTAAGTGTCCCCCGACTGAATGGATCAGTGGTCACATATGTGCACTATTGCTCCATTCCTTCATTTTTATGGCATTGCTGGAGATTGTTGAGCACTTATACTAAGTTATTTCAGGCAGTCCCATAGAAATGAATGGAGCTGTAATGGTATGTGTGACACCCTTACACTCACTCAAGAGCATTCAGGACCCCGGTTCTCATGATTAGTAGGGGTCCTAGTGGTCGGACTCCCACCAGTAAGATACTTATCATCTGTCCTGTGGATAGGTGATAAGTTAGTTTTGTTCAATGATGGCATCAACACAAATTGCCAAGCAGCTGGGCAGCTCAAACTGTCGTGTGTATGTGTACATGAGGAATAACACTATTTCAGGTCATTATATAACTTTTATTCTGTGATTTTTAGCCATGCTCCTATCTGTAGGCTCAATTTTTAATTGTCAGTTTTTCCTAAACTCAGCTCAAGGAGTTGTGTAGACTAGTAGCTATTATATCTCCCATACATTGCACATATCTAGAATAGATAATCTGCTCCCCTCTTTCTCTCTGATCATACAGAAGCAGTAGCACAGTGAAAGTCATTACATAGCAGACCTGAGCAGTGTAGATTTGAATCTAGGACAGGGGTGAGATAAAATACTAGAATCTGCAGCTGCCTCTGTCTCCCCTTAGCAGCTCCCTCCTCCTCCCCCCTCTCTTCTCTCCATAGACTTTAATGGCCTGAGTAGCAGTCTTATCGATTAACTGTGTACACGCCCTAGTAGCATGCGGTGGGGCGACGGGGGCCAGTGGGGGAGTGTGGGGGGCAGCGGAAGGGGGGGGGAGAGTGGTTTACACTTTTTCCTTGCATGTAACTTCTTATTGCTAAAGCCTGGACCGGGGGCAGGTGAACGCGCTTGAGCAAATAGTGGATCGTAAAACATACATGAAGTGAGCAAGCTGATAGCACAGCACACCATATTCAGGTGTTTGTTCATCTGACCAAGGGTTCACTGCTGCTTCCAATTGGATGCTTTTGGAGAGATTGTCATATGTGACTGCCGATACAACCAGGTGTGAACCCTGATGCATAGTGGCTATGTAGTGTCAGCCTGCCCTGAACTTGCATTTTGATGTTTATGACCCGGCCTGAATGGGATCCTTAGTTTATTATTAGTATTGCAGTTCCCAGTAGCAATCAGTTAATATGTTGAGGGATAGTGATGTTGCCAGACCACTTTCATGGGCTTCCTCCAGAGGCAATCAACAGCCCTGAGAAAGCAGACGCCAAGGACAGCATTCATTAACTCTTTCCAATCCATTTTTTCTGCCACCCACATAGTCATTATCTGCCAAGAAGTTACCAGCGCTATCAGCTGGCTAAAGCCAGTACTGCGTTAGGTAATGCGTCAGGCGACTCCAACAGTGAAGTGGTCGAGTAAATACAGTTAAGAAACCCTGTTGGATGTTTTCTGACATCGGAGCTGTATGGGCTAGATCATATTGTCGAAAGATGTTCATTGGCTCAGAAAGAGTTAAACCCCTGTGGATTACCCTTTTTCTTGTGTTTTGTATATGTTCTACATTTGACTGTACTGCACTATACTGTTTCTGTTTCTTAATTTATTATACTGTTCTGTGAAAATGTTACATGGTAGCCTTAGTCCTTGGGTAGCAGAACTGAGAGTGCAACCTCCGTAATATGTTCATCGGGATTTTGCAGGAGATCCATCAGTAGCAGGGTCTATTATCTTGGAATCCTGTAATAATGGTATGGAATGTAGCGTACAAGGATGTGGTGCTGTATTGTGTACCAGGCAAGGCAGAAGATCTTCTAAGGAGCAATAGGTCGGGACCAAAGCCAAGTTCAGTATATGCCTGTTGAATACTGCACATCTGGTGATGTGGCCAAGCTTTCCAGTGAGGCTTCATTCACACAGGCAACACGACATCGCCGCGAGAAAATCGCTCCAATATCACATTGCTGGTCCGTGCGATATCGCTGCGATTTATCGCGGTGTTACCGCGACTTTGAAGCGCCACATGCGAAGATTTTGGGGGGAGGCTTGAAAGCTCTTCCCCAAAAATAAGCCGTAGCTGCAGAAAAAGAAAAAACCACACACATGCATCACCTCTCCCGCGCCTGGCCGCATCTTCTCCCCGGGGTCCCCGGCAGTGATAATCTTCTTCTCTTCTGGCCGGGGATTCAAAGATCCCTGCCTCCTGGAAGCGTTGGCTGTGATTGGCTGAGGCTTAGCCAATCACAACCAGCACTCGATGATAAGCGTCAGCCAATCACCACCAGTGCTTCCAGAAGGCGGGGATTTTTGAATCCGCGGTCAAAAGAGAAGAAGATGATCACTTCCGGGGAGATGATGCGCCGGGCTGACAGCGTGGGAGAGGTGATGTATGTGTGTTTTGTTTTGTTTTTTCTACAGCAAGGGCTTAAATTTTAGCTTTGACAGTGTTTTCGTGCGATGCGATGCAACAGAGAGGAAGGCTCCATAGGGAAACACAGATTGCAAAACCTAATGAGTCGGTGCATATAGCGGGACCCGCAAGGTTTTTGTGTCTGATTGTCGCATGCTACACAATATCGCATGTGTGAAGTAACCCATAGGAAAGCATGGGCTTCTCATACATGCGATTTGCAGCATTGTAGCGACGCTACAAATTCGCGCAACTTTGTTGGCCATGTGAACGAGGCCAGGAACTCAGGGCCAAGATAGCCAAGAAAAAGTGAGCTAAGCTGTGTAGGGCCAATAGAAAAAAGTAAGCCTGTAGAAAAAGGACTTCCATCTTAAACACAGCTAAAATATAACAAGTAGCAAGCTAGGTCATGATGGTGATAGCTCCTGAGAGCCAGAGACTGCAAGTGTAGAGATGGACAACCACAGAAAGTTCCCTATTTTACTTGTGCAAATGGAAGTGGGAACCCTTGTGAAAGAGACCCTAGATCTGTGGGAGAGGTATTACCACTAGTGAATTCCAACCAAACTATGGGTGATTGTGCCCATACTTCTCCTGAGAAAGCAGTTACTCCTTTTTTAAGAAACTGTGCCTCATTTTAATGCTCTCATTAAGAGTTGTGCCTCCTTGTGAGTAAAGATTTTTATTCGGCACAATCTCCTTAGCATCTGCAGTGCTCTTTCAGGGAATCTATGCTCCGTTGCAACCACATGTGGGTGGCACACAGCGTGTGCAGCCGGCCTTGAAGATTGTCAGGTAATTGCCACATATATACTGACACCAATAAACCTTTCAGACGTCCTTAAAGAGAGATTCTCTAAAATAATCATCAAAAGCCTCTTCAGCACAAGCAAATTTTAATTTGGGGGCAATTATGAAAATGTGGAAAAAATGTATCTAAGCTGTTACATGAATAGTTTTTGTTAAAAACAACGTCCCACAAAATTGAGTAGAGCATGACACATCTACAGAACACCTAAAGTACTTTCAAAATATTCCATTGTTGTCCTATGGTTGAACCCCCTCCCATATACAGGAGCTCACACACATATTTAAAAAATTTATATATATATATATATATATATATATATACACAGATTTCGAGACAGATGTGAAGATTGAAGTCTGGTAATCTATGGAATTTTAAAGAATAACACACTTCAAAGCTAGCTCATCAATACGATCCCAATTCACCCAATTCATATTGTGGGGCAGAATGGGAAATTGAGTTAAATGTTTATACAGAGGCTTAAGCTCCTGCTGGGCATTGTACAAAACAAGATTAATCATTCATATGTAGTGTCTGCATGTAAGCAGGAGTTCTCTCCAGTGGTAACAAACATTTGTTCCATTCATTTTATCAAAGTTATATTCCATTTAGTCGTATTAGTCAGCAGTGATCTAGCTGTTTCTCATGGTGTAAAATTATTTCTTAAAAAGATATTTATAAGTTTTTAAAAACCTTTTTAGAAAATCCTGTTTCTCAACTTTACTTCTGAAACTCATCACAAATCCAATTTATAGACAACTATACGAAATGAGGGAAAGGTAAAAGGAACAGAGTAATACACATACGATACAAATACAATATTCTTTACTTACCGAGACATTCTTGTTACATAAAATACAGCAAGTTCCTACATGAAAGGCTATGAAAGACTTCACAATTAATTTTGTATTGCTATAATGCAAAGAGAAGCAACTTTACATATAGTCTTGAATAGAAAGCATGTACAGTTTTATGTCTATAGCATCTATGCCGACCAATGTACGAGGGAGTGCTGATAAGTCTTTGGCTTTGTGTTCTTTTTTTAGTTTCTATGGTAATAAATGTTACATCACATGAAAGCCTTATGTGTCTAATATATGTTTTCAAAATTTAGTGTTTGTAGCTTATGGCAACAGTGATGTTGGCACGCGGGAAAACAAAATGGCGGAGTCTAAGGCGATATTCACAGCAAATGAGAGCAGAGGAGTGATAAAATTCTTGTTCCTGCAAGGAAAGTCCGTGAAGAATATTCAGGGTGATATGTCGCAGACATTGGGGGATCAATGCCCTTCATATTCTACAGTTAAGAACTGGGTTGTCAAATTTAAAACAGGCCACTCCAGCACCAATGATGAGGAACGACCGAGAGGGGTTGTTGTTCCGGAGATCGTCGATGCTGTGCACAACCTCATACTGGGGAATCGGCCAATTTCAGCTAAAGGAATAGCAGACATCATGGGGATTTCTCGTGAACGTGTTTGTGTCATTATCCATGAACATTCGAACATAAAGAAGCTATTTGCAAAGTGGGTCCCCAAATGTCTGACAACAGGTCAGAAAAGCATGCGAGTGAAAACTTCCCAGTCCATATGTCAGCGTTTCCGGACTGATAAGAACTTCCTGGATCGACTGGTCACTATGGATGAGACCTGGATTTATTTGTATGACCCTGAAACCAAGGAGCAGTCACAAGAGTGGAGACACAGTGGTTCTCCTCGCCCAAAGAAGTTCACGTGCAAAAATCAGCCACTAAGGTGATGGCGTCTGTGTTCTGTGATAAGGAGGGCATGCTGCTAGTGGACTACCTTCAAAATGCTTCCACCATCAATGCAAGGTATTACATTGAACCTTTGGACCAATTGAAGGTAGCTCTGAAGGCCAAAAGACATGGCAAGCTGTCCAAAGGAATCTTGTTCCTGCAAGACATCACCTCTGCTCACACTGCACAAGCGACCACAGCAAAACTGGTGGAGCTAGGCTTCTAGCTGGTTGACCACCCACCTTATTCACCAGATCTAGCTTCTGCCAACTATCATCTGTTTCCAAACATGAAGAAACACCTCAAGTGTACCAAATTTCACACCATTTCTGATGCTATGGCTGCTACAGATGACTGGTTTGAGGCAAAACCTAAATCCATCTTTTTGCAAGGCTTACAGAACTTGGAATACCGATGTAAGAAGTGTGTTGACATCAGTGGAGAGTATGTGGAATAAATGGAAAGTTTCATCTTTCTATCTCGTTTCTTTCAGGGTAAAGTCAAAGTCTTATCAGCAGCCCCTCATATCTCCATGTTTACCAGCTTGATATCCTGTAGTCATGCTTACTTTTAGCAGCCCCTAGTTCTTGCTAACATACAGTAAGTACTAGAAAGCTGAAAGTGAGTATGGCCACCAGTAGTATGGCAGTGAGTTATATAGCACAATATGTCAGCAGTAAGTGTCACAAATTTAGAGGACTCCTAGGAAATATGGACCCTCTTGCTTTATTTACTTCCCTTTCATGAAAATCAGGCTTTTGCAATCTTATACAAGTTTCTTATGATGAGAAAATTTTCCTTGCAGATTATGTGAGAAACTTCTAATTCCTCACATACGCTTGCAATAATATCAAAGTAATGAAATTCCAAATACAATCTGTAATTTGGCACCAAAGGTTGAGTTCAACATTAAACAAAGTGCTAAATTTGAGATTTATAAGATAACATTTTTATTACATATATCTTTTTCTGAGTTTAGGTGCTAAATATAATGGAAGGTGCAAAGGATACCACTACAAAGATATTCTCCTGACACTAAAGTGCCATTAAAGGGGTTGTCCCGCGGCAGCAAGTGGGGTTATGCACTTCTGTATGGCCATATTAATGCACTTTGTAATATACATCGTGCATTAAATATGAGCCATACAGAAGTTATTCACTTACCTGCTCCGTTGCTGGCGTCCCCGTTGCCATGGTGCCGTCTAACTTCAGCGTCTAATCGCCCGATTAGACGCGCTTGCGCAGATGGGTCTTTTCCCTTCGGCTTGGCTCGGCAGCAGTGGCGTTCTGGCTCCGCCCCCTTGTACGCGTCATCGCGTAGCTCCGCCCCGTCACATGCGCCGATTCCAGCCTCCTGATAGGCTGGAATTGGCACATATGACGGGGCGGAGCTACGCGATGGCGCGTACAAGGGGGCGGAGCCAGAGCGCCACTGCTGCCGAGCCAAGCCGAAGGGAAAAGACCCATCTGCGCAAGCGTGTCTAATCGGGCGATTAGACGCTGAAGTTAGACGGCACCATGGCAACGGGGACGCCAGCAACGGAGCAGGTAAGTGAATAACTTCTGTATGGCTCATATTTAATGCACGATGTATATTACAAAGTGCATTAATATGGCCATACAGAAGTGTATAACCCCACTTGCTATCGCGGGACAACCCCTTTAACGCTAAACCATAAGCGCAAACTTAAATTTAGAGGCATATTGTAACTTGAAGCTCTTGGACTCCAATGCAGAATCGTTAAGAGGATCTCTACTTATTATGTGTCAGTTATAATAATGATTTGTTTTTATGTGGCAAAAGGGTCATTTGGCCCTTTAGGAATAAAAGCTTATGTGCAGCTGCTACCCTTGCACTGCTATAGCTACACCCCTGCTTAAAACTGTTCTCAGGAGATGCTACAGGTGGGGCTAATGGTTTAGGTAAGCATTGGATGCGGGAGACTCACCGGCACAGCTAGACAGCTCACTAACGGAAGCATGTGAAGGGCATGTAGAAGGGAGTGACTGTTATTACTTCTGTTTTACTCCGTCCAGTGTATACCATAATGGAATCCAGCTGGATACAGGTTTATATTTTTGCCATGCACAGGCCTACTGAACTTAAAAGGCCTAATTGACAAAAACGTAGTTATTTCTGTAATAGAAATATATCACACAATATATAGCTTCACTAAATTAGCAAGAAATGATAGATGTCCAAATCCTTAGGTATATATATACATATGGCCAACTTGCTGAATACTCACATTGTAGACTGATTGTTTCTCATTGAATCACATTGAAGTTTTGAGTGAACTTCTACTTTAAGATCACCTTTATTGTAGATATGTATGTTCCCCACATTGGCCAACTAAGTCATATGAGTGTTAGAAATGGACAGAGGTATTATAGTACATAAATGTCACTAAAACTTTTATTTAGGACAAATTTGACTTTATCAAATAAAATGTTACTTTTGTCCATTCAGTGGACTTTTTAATTGGGCACATAAGATTTCCAAGGAACAAGGAAATGATATTGATATTAATTAGCACTTTTATCATAGGTTTTGATGTGCTAAACTAAAGCAATGTTCCAGCTGCTATTTCTAATGAACTTCATGATCAAACAAGAACTTGCTAATTAGTAAGTTAATGAGGACAAGTTCATATAAATATTTAAGTCAGTAATTTTAAGTTTCAAAGAAATGTTGAAACAGTGCAAGATCACAAGTTTTGGCTAAAACAGCATTTTATTGCATTAGCTCTTTGAATCCAGATATATAGGAATCAGGAAGTCAGGGACTGAGGCAGAAGAGAAGGTATGCAATGAAAAATTATTTTAGTCCCGCTGAATATAATTTGTTAACATAGTTGACATCAACATGACTTGATAAACTGATACCAACAAACTGCATAGGCAGTAGAGGGCGCCCTAAGACGAACTGTATGTGGGCCCTCTGCCAATAAACAACCAATTGACAAAGGTAGAAGGTTTTAATGTCAGTCACAACCCCTGCAGCTCTCTAGTAAACCCCTAGTTTCTTTGGTAGATTGCAAACCATGAGTATACCATGAAGAAAGGCGGCGGGGGGGGGGGGGGAACAGGTAGAGAACTTTCCCCCCAGCCGCTCCCCCTTCCTGTCAGTGATCCAGCGATACTCACTCCTGTGTAACAGCACAATAGCAAGTATACACGGGGACGAGTGTCAGGCATTGTTTGCCCGACACTCATACTGTGTAAAAAGGGCCTTTAGCCATGGGAACAATTAGTGCAGTCCCTTACATGCAATACAGCATTAAGCATTATTTTTTTTTTAGTTTAAAAAAGTTTCTTCTAACTTATTGAGATACAAAGTATCTGTAACAACTGCAGTCCTGCCCCCACGGCAATTGGATATTGTTGTAGATAGGCTGTCCTTCACCTTAGGTAAAGAAAATGCAAAGGTTCAGTTTACTATGCTAGCTCTGTATCTAAATACACTGGCAAAGGCACAGAGGTTTCTTAGCCTCCACAACACCTATGGAACATACCCTGTTAAACCACTCCTTTCCCCAGCTGGAAAAGGTTTTAATAGCGCTAACAGCGCTTAACTGCTTTTTTTAAAATTAAGATGAGCAGTGCTAGGCTGGCTATAGACATTAGATAGCTTTCGGCAGCCAAATGCTTGCTTGGCCAATAGCCATTCCTTCAGTCCCCTCTTCCACGTCAAGCACATACATTTGTCTCGACTGAGCTTACATGTGTTCTGTATAGGGAGAAGGAAGTAAGCCACTCTCAGTGTTTGGCAGTGGCTTATCTACTTAAAAAAAAAAGATTGGCATATTAAAATTCAACTGCCTGATCCTTCTTACGCCCAACATCTGTCATCGGGGTAGAGTCAGGACACCCCCATAGATATAGATGGTTGGCTATTCTCACCAAAATCAGCAGGTTTTGCTGACGTGATTTCTAATGTGTATGGAGTTGAAGCCTTTAGTAGACTGAATGTTCAGGTGAAGTTTACTTTTGCTGAATGCAGACTCCTATTTTAGTAATCCAGTTAACAATTTTGGAATACTGACTATGCTAGATTTCATTAAATGAATGGATAAATATATAAATACATTGATCTGACAGATTAGATAGATAGATAGATATTAGATAGATGCGAAATAGACAGATAGATAAGATATTAGATAGATAGATAGATAGATAGATAGATAGATAGATAGATAGATAGATAGATAGATAGATAGATAGATATGAGATAAGATAGATGGAACTGATTTTATAAATCCCAGTACGAACCAACATTCAGGTGATGTTCACATTTGCTGAATGCACACTTCTATTTTAGTAATCCAGTTAACAGTTTTGGAATATTGACTATGCAAGATTTCATTAAATGAATGGATAAATATATAAATACATTGATATGACAGATTAGATAGATAGATAAAAGATAGATTGATAGATATTAGATAAATAGATGGTTCATCATTTCTAAAATCAACATCGAACCATTTCTGAAACCAACATCTTGTTGGATACTGATTCTACACCAACTGTTTGTTATCAGTATAATTTCTCTTTGCCACCCCTAAGTGTTATCAGAAAAGTCTAGCACACACTACCCTAGATCCATATTCTTTGACTTGGGTTCCAGGGTCATCAGGTTACAGTACTTACATTGAGATTCTCTTGTGGATACCAGGATACTTGTTGATCACAAGTTGATGCCCACATACTCCATTTGTCCGGGAGGAATACACTGTGAAACTCTAGGGTAGAGGCACACCCACATCTCGGATTACAATTAAGGGCCCCTACTCACATTTGTGACCTGACTGTGCTGGCTGGCGGTAACTATCCGCCAAGCTAACCAAGTGAGGGGAGGAATATCCTAAAAATCCCCCCTTCCTTCCTGCTTTGTTTTGACATATATGATTTGTCATTATATTTGTTTGTTGTTTGTGAGGCATATTCATTTTAAACTATTTAAATAAAAGCTAATTTTTAGGGGTCAACACAGTGACAGAACTTCCAAACTCTTGTTGATCCTTCTGCCCTAGTGATTTGCTGAAGTGATTTTATAAATCCATGTACGAGTGTTTTTTATTTTTTTGTACATAGTGATGTAACGTGTTCACAAGAAGATCTCCATCGTTATCCTTGCACTTTAAGGATGTTCTTTGAATAATGGAGTGATGCCTAACGCGAAAAATATCGTGACAAATGAAACTGCATTGAATTTGGGACTTTATGGTTTAGGCATGAGGTCTACAGTTTGTCAGGAGCTGATGTAATGTCAGACATTGTTGCCCACCACTTACTGGAGATTGGAGGAGAAAAAATAATGAAATCAGGCCATTAGCAGGAGACCTGCTGTGGTCTCACAGCTAAAAGCTGCCTGTGGCTGAATTTCCCAGCATTTAGAGATGCTGTCTGCATTCTGTAGTTCTGATCTTGTGCACTGCTAGCTGTTTGAGGGGGAGTCTGCCTGCTGGGTGGGTTTCCTTTCCTTCCAGCCGCTCAGGGGAGGTGAGAGGGTTCCGTCAGGTCTCCCGCTTGATTCCCTCATCATACAATAGATTATCCAGCAGGTCTCTCTGCCAGGGAGCTTTACCCTCTCCCTTCTCTCACACTGAGACATTTTTCCACATTTCCAGGATTATGACCACTTTTACTTAGATCTATGTGTGTTGTATCCACATACAAAGAAGCACTTGGGGACAGGATTAGTAGGATTAGAAGAGATTCACATATGTCCAGTTCAAGCAATTGGTATTCAAAGCTTTACACTTTCAAATGCCACCAAGAGAGAGAAAAGGGCCTGAGCGCTCACTTTGCATTTCAGCACCCTCATGAGGAGGCCTGTGTGCTTTAGTTATAGTGGGGTCTAAAGATGTGGTAACTGAAGATAAACAAAGTCTACTATCTGTTTAATCCCCTAACATTCAGAAGCTCTGGTCTACATTGCAGAAAAGCTCCAGCTTCATAAAAAAAGAAAACTGAATTGTGTATAAATGACTGACGCCAAGACAGGACTGCTGAAGATTTATGAACCACAGCTATCTTCTTGCACTACTGTGAGCTTCGCAATGAAGCCTGAATGGGTTATAGAGACTTGAACTTCAGTGTTCTCTGCATCTTGGATATTCAGATTAGTTTTTAATGCTCCTCTAAATTATATTGTATTCAGTTAATCATAATGGACTGAAATTAGCCAAAAACTTTGATAATAGAATTCAGGGCGCACCAGTTTTGTCTAACCATCCATGAACTGTCCGTAAAATAAGGAACTTCTTTCCAGTGACTGTAGAAAAAAAAAAGACGTGTCTGTGTTTTTTTTAAAGCTAAAAAAGCTTTTGCAGGCTTTTGGAGTGGGGGGGGGGGGGTAGTCACTTGGGGTGGGGAGCTTCTTGAACTGCCTGTTGCCTTCATCCATCACTTATCAGATTCACAGCTCCTCTCGGTGACTAGCATTAGTAGCCACAGTCTATATGGCCTATCGTCATTCTCTCATCCAATAAGATATAAATACCAAGGAGGAGAGATCCCGGCACAAGCTTAACATTCAGATTTTTTTAAGCAGGTTCCCTATTTGGACTCAAGAGCATTGCTAGGGTCTTAAAGATCAGGGGCTACAAGACATATATTGCACGACTTCCCCTAAAAAAAAATACATATATCATTATCGTATAACATTGTTGTCACTATACCACAAGAAAATATTACTATTATACAGCAATTAAATATTATCTACATACTGTTACTGAACAAAGCACAGTATACAAACACTATGTGTTACCACTATGCCCAAATTATACCGCCACATCATTACCACTACTACTCCATAGTGACTGACTAATTTTACCATGCTGCTACTGAATAAAAACTGCTACAGAAAGTCTAATACTACCACCATACAATAACCATATAGCAGTAGATACTGGCTCTACACAGGTACTATGCAGACCATATGTGCGATTATAGTACTGTTATATCCAGTGATCACAGGTTATGTCCATTCTGACTGGAGTCATTCACTTTTCCGTCTTATCTTATGAGCACAGGGTACCATAATGACTTCTTTCAGGAATGACTTGTTTCTGAAAAGTTTGCAACACAGATATCTTTGTCCTCACTTTTCCAGCACCCCAAACACCTTTACCAACCTACACAATGCCCCCTTGTAATTTAACAATGCCCCCTTCTAAAGTTGTATTGTCACTTAAAAAAATTAAGATCATGCTCGCCTATTCTCCAATCAGCGTAGCGTCTTTTTCCTTCAAGCACTTTCGCTGTTCCAGCACAGGCAACGCGATGATGTAACTACAGTGCTCCGCCTGCGTCTTAATGGATACTGTGCATGAAGGAAGGAAGACGCTGCACTGATTGGGGATAGGTGAGTATTATGCTTATAATGTTATGCATATCAGTTGTGTGATTCTGGCAGCAGAAAATGGTAGAGCAGAGAGCCTCTGACTCCTATGGATGTAGAAATAATTAAGAGGGGCACTTGCCCAGGGACTCTGGGCACAGGGCTAGAAGCCGGGGGCATATGCCCCGCATCTCATTACTAAGGACACTCCTGCTTGAACTACAAAGCATACAATAGTGCACACAAGCACAGAGGATTAGTAGACAACAGCGGATGAATTAATCTCTACCTGTTAAATAAATGCAGATATTTGTTTTGCTTTTTTCTAGCTCATTCCATCCATGTTTTTTTTTATCTTGTGTGTATATTATTGGATAATTAGAAAGAATGCAATAAATGGTATATTTTAGACTATAATTAGAGATGAGCGAACGTGTCCGTTACGGACACATCCGCACCCGGACACCGGCTTTAGCGAACACTGCAGTGTTCGCGCGTAAGTGTCCGGGTGCCGCCGGGGGGCGGGGAGATGCGCGGCGGCGCGGGCGGCAGTAGCGGGGAACAGGGGGGAGCCCTCTCTCTCTCCCTCTCCCCCCCACTCCCCGCCGCACCCCCCCGCGCTGCCACGGCGGCCCCCGAACTTTTTCGCCCGAACACCGAGGTGTTCGCAAAGTTCGGTGTTCGGGCGAAAAAGGGGCGGGGCCGAACGTGTTCGCTCATCTCTAACTATAATATACATTTTTTCAGGTAGCCTTTGAGAGACAGTTTTTTCCCTTTTACAAGTGTATTTGTTTATCTATGTTGATTCAAACTAGCACACTCGGTTCCTGTTCACTGCTTTTTTATGTTTAATCTGTTTATTAGGTTTTGTAAGTATACAATAAGAACAAGTATAAAGTTATTTAATTAGCAGTCAAGTAAAACAGCACCGTTGAGGTCGCAACAATGAGTGCATTAACTAAGGCTTAAGGTCCATTTAGGAAGAATCTCTCGACGTCCAGTAGGATCCCATCAGGAAAATAAAAGCATGTAAACAACATCTGGTATATAAAAGAGATTGGGTCTGAGACCATATACACAGGCAATAGGGCATAGGTGGTTACGCCCTTGTGTTAAAAAGGCACCCTGAGATACAATTCCTCATCATGTATGCATTTGCTAAACAATATCTGATGTTACTTTAGAAACATAAATTCAAAACCGTGTAAACAAGCTGAGAAAGAAGATATGGGAGGGAGGGAGGGAGGGAGGGAGGGAGGGAGGGAGGGAAGGAATGGAAGGAAGGGCGGGCGGGCGGGCAAAAAAAGGATGGGGAAAGGGGGTAGGAGAGGAGGTGGGAGTTTAAAAGGATAGAAAAGGGAGTAGGTAGAGGGGGAAATAAATTACTGTATCCAATTACCCCAGCAGATTTAGAAAATGTTAGGAATCTTGAAAGGAGGTCCACTTAGCGCATGAGCCCATGTTTCTACAGGGATTGCACATACTTTCAGCCACCAGTTCTTTCATGTGCATTTCATTTTTGTATAAACTCCAGTACCAATGGTGGGTCAGAGCTTTACCGATGGCGGGGGATTACTGTTTACCTTGCTGTCAAATAGTGACAGAGCCTGCCCTTTTTTTACCTGGGGAAAGGAGCTTGAAATACTAGAGAATAGGGCTAATTGGGAGGACTGAGCTGTGTGTTACTTGTTCATATATCTGGAAGACCTTGTCCTAAAAGTGCTGAAGAGCCAGAGCATTCATGAAAATGTGGAGCATGGTTCCTATCCTGGAACTACAGCACCAGCAGGAGTCTAATACTGCTGGGTGAATGTGAGGAATGAGATCTGGGCATCTGTACCACCTAATGAGCAGCACAAGCCAGTGGCAATTTGTGTGTGAACACGAAAGCTCTATCCCAATCAGAGTCTAAAACTGTGGCATATTGGGAAAGTTAGGGGTCAGAGCTTCTATACGAATTGGAAGGTTACGCTTAGTAGGAAGCCTGTCCTATGTATCCAATCAGGTAGCAGAGAGGGAAGTATAGGGGATAGAGGGAGACCTGTCTGTGAGAAGTACCCTAGGTAATGTGTGAAAATTGGACCAGGTGAAAGCTGCTTCAAGACCATCCCACTGTTAAGGGTGTTGAGATAAGTAAAAGTTGAACAGTCCAATCAGGACTGTTGTAGTATGGTATAGTTTAAGGTCGGGCATACCAGCACAATGAAAATGTGGCACAACGTACATTTTTAAATAGCTTATCTGCCCAAACCAGAACAAATGCTTCCTCGAATAGCTATTAAGGTCCCAAATTATCCATTCTAACAGGAGTATACAGTTCAGTTGGTATAGGGAAGATAAGTCTGCAGATATGTTCACCCCTGGATATTAGAGAGAGGATGACCACCATTTAAAATTGAATTGGTTTGTCAGATGAAGAACTTCCTTAACGAAGAGAGATACGTTTAGGACTTCAGTCTTACTAAAGTTTATTTTAAAATTACTCAAATGGTCAAATCTTGTGAATTCATGAAGAATTACCAGAAAGGATATCCGATACATTAAAAGGTCATCTGCAGATATTGCTACCTTAGACGATTGAGGACCAACCTGTAAACTGTGTACATCAGAGTTGCTAAGCAATGCCATTGCCAGATGTTCTATCACTATGGCATTCAATAGTGGGGACAGGAGATAAGCTTGTTGGTTCCATTCTCAATAGGGAATGGTCCAGGCAGGAGACCATTTGCCTTAATTTGCACCGATGGATTGCTGTTTAAGGCCAGAACAACCAAGTTGTTCAAAGGAAAACTGGAGGAAATTCCAGTGTACATGATCAAAGGCTTTCTCTGCATCCACCATGAGAAGGCAAAATGTGGTGTTCAAAGTTCTAACTTTGCTTAATAACAGGAGAGTCTTATTAGTATTGAGTCTTGCCTTTTTCCTTTTTATGAAGCCCACTGGGTCATTGTGAATTATAGCAGGTAAAATGGGTTCTAGTCTATTGGTCATCACCTTTGTTGTTTAATATAGACATTAAACTTTTCTCAAAGAGCGGTAGCTCATACATAGGAACGGATCATTATCAGATTCGGGAAGTATTGTAATGTGTGCCAAAAGGGACTGGCATGGGAAGGGACAGGACCAGGATTCTTGATTAAATGTGGACATTAAAATAGGAGAGAGACTCTCTCTGAAAATTTTATAAAACCTGGGTGTAAACTAGAGATGAGCGAACACGTTCGGCCCCGCCCCTTTTTCGCCCGAACACCGAACTTTGCGAACACCTCGGTGTTCGGGCGAAAAAGTTCGGGGGCCGCCGTGGCAGCGCGGGGGGGTGCGGCGGGGAGTGGGGGGGAGAGGGAGAGAGGGCTCCCCCCTGTTCCCCGCTACTGCCGCCCGCGCCGCCGCGCATCTCCCCGCCCCCCGGCGGCACCCGGACACTTACGCGCGAACACTGCAGTGTTCGCTAAAGCCGGTGTCCGGGTGCGGATGTGTCCGTAACGGACACGTTCGCTCATCTCTAGTGTAAACGCATCTGCACCAGTGGACTTCTCTACAGGAGATGTCATAATAACTTCACTGATTTCTTCCTCTGTGATATCCTCCCCCATAGAGTCCCTGAGGGCATTAGATATGGTAGGTAGAGCCAACTCTTCTATGTAAGTAGCAATTTCAGCACGTAGACTCTCAGGAACCATATCGTTGAATTGATCTTTAAAGTTGTACAAGTCATGATAATAATCCCAAAAAGTCTTCATTTTTGTGTTCGTATTATCTACTTTGTACCCAGAGTTATCTTTTATGTGAGGAATAAAAGTATGTCCCATCTTAGTGTGAAGGGAACAAGTGAGGGAATGGCTGCACTTGTTGCTGTGTTCGTAAGAATAGCATTTCAATGCATCTTGGAAACGCAAGTACTTCTGATCTAAGAGACTATTCTAAGAGGTATTGAAGAGCTTGTTCAAAACCATCTGGAATCCCGAGTTCTTATGCAATGTCTCAAGTATTGCCATTTTAGATAACAGAGAATTTATTTTAGACGATTTCTCCATTTCGAGTTGGGGGGTTTGATCTAGGGAATGGTGTGTGAGGAAATCAATTATAGTGTCTCATAAGTTGGAGCAGCAGACAGAGTCTCTCGGAAGATTGTCGTTTAAGCACTACATCCAAGGTCTCATCATAATGTCAGAGACAGTCAGGGTAAGGAAGACTGGGGCATGATCTGACCAGAATGCATTTCCGATTAAAGTCCCGTGTTAAAGCATAATGACTCAACAGAAAAGTATCTATGTGACTGTATGATTGGTGGGCCAGGAAAAAATAGGAGTAGACTCTGTCATTGAGGTGTACGAGCCTCTAGATATCTACCAACTGAAGCTTTTTGAAGGTCTGAGTAAACACTTGCAACTGTGAGGAAGAAAGGGTCTCACTGGAGGTAGAGCGTTCTATGGTCGGATCAAGTTAAAAGTTTTAAATCACCACTCAACACCATTATCCGCTCTGCAAAATACACCAGGTGGACCAAGAGTGATACTTATTAGGAAGATACTAATTTACTAATGTTCCAGAACTTAATCTTAAGGAAAACAAACTGCCCCTTGGGATTGATGAGAGTGTCTACAACCTTATGGGGAATTACTTTATGAACAGCAATGCAGACTTCTATGAATTTCACCAATGAGTTTGCGCTGTGGAACCATGTGGTATAGTACTTGTCTTGGATAGTAGGTATGTGCCTGGAGTGGAAATGGGTTTCTTGAAAGAAAACAATGTGAGATCTGTTTATGCATCTGATACAAAATTTGATTTCATTTTTGCACCACATTAAGGCCTTTATAATTTAGGCTATAGAAGTTAATTTGGGGGTAAAAAGGGGGGTGGGGAGAGGAAAATGGTTGAGGATGTGAGGGGGAGAAGAAACAACGAGAAAGGAGAAGAAAAAGACAGTATAGAAAACTAGTGTTAAGGCAGAGCCAGAAAGCACAGCAAAGAGCTGAGCAGACTATTTACTGAGACAGGTGCACCTCTCTGAATGACAGGGAGGGTGCCTATACCCCGTCATGGAAAAGAAAATTAACACCTGTGCAGAGAAATCTGGGGTACAAGCCTCCCAGTGTGGAATGCACTTTCTACAGGAGAAATCTCCTCCAAAGAATTGCACCCCATCCTACAATGATAAATTGTCACAAGCATTTTGTTTCTACAAGGTAAAGTTAAACAAAATTAACAACAGGAGACATGCAGGAGACATAGCACTATATGAGGTTCCTGGTGAAGTCCGTCTGGTGATATAATAGTAAAGCACCAGAGAAGAGTCCTCTCTGTAAATGTAAATAACAGTAGCCCCATAAGGGCACACTCCCAGTGAAGCGAGATGGAAAATATATAGTAGAGAACATTGCAAACAGCAATATGAGGTATACGAAAGGTAGTATATCGGAAAACTTTAAGAGCGCCTTAGAGGAGTGCATTTCCCATAGCTATAGGTTTCAGATAAGCCTTAAAGAGGTTTTGTCATTAGAGAAAAAAATTAATACTTACCTATTCCCCCCAGGCAGCCTTCTTACCAGATCTTCTCCTCGACAATCTTCTTCTGGCTCCTCCAGTCCCCCGGGTGTTTTGGAACATCCATTCTCTGCAGTCTCCTTCCGGCAGGTCAGTGTACGTTATGTCACTAGTGATGTAGCGTTCACTGTCTAGCGGGGAATGCCGGGCGATTGCTGAGACTGCGCAAACACTGTCTCGCCGTGAGTGTTCATATACTATTGTCGAGAGACAGCTTGCATGCACAGTCTTGGCAGTAGTGTGGCATAGGAGTTGGCATTCCCTACTAGGCAGAGAACACTACGTCACTAGTGACATAGTGTACATTGATCTGTAGGTAGGAAACTGCTGAGAATGGTCACTTCATCACAGGAAGAAGAGGATCTGGCAGGCTGGCGGTGAGGTGACCCAAGGGACTGCAAGAGCCAGGATATGATCAGCGAGGAGAAGATGCGTAACAAGACTGACGGGAGAGGAATAGCTAAGCATTATTTTATTTTATTTTTTTAATGACAGAACCCCTTTTAGGTCTATGCAGAGCTCATGGTGATTGATTGATAGTAACATAAGGAAGCTCATAATAAGGGCATTTGAAGGTGGTGGTGAAGGCAGAAAAAAGCCACTGTGGAAGGGTGATCAATAGCAGATGGGAAAGCAAGAAGGTCTCTCGGATGACGAAGCTCCACCACATGGCCTTCACGAAAGCGTGTAAGCCAAGTTACGACAATGAAGCTCTTACAGAAGAGGTCTGACAGTAGTTGTAGTTAAGATACTTGGAATAACACAGCGCATTGCTCATAATAAGTTCCTTCAGCTGATATCTGTGGGTATGACAGATAACATCTCAAGGACGATCCGGATCCATAGACCTAAAGTAGGGTTACTCATAGAGATATGGCAAAAAATAAAGTGGCAGCTATACGGCAAAATACCTTCCCAATTTGTTACATCTGCTAATAGTAATGTTAGGGTAAAGTTTCGGCTAAATTAAAAAAGGGGTTTGGTACCGTGTTAGCCAGTAGAGCAAAGTATGATTGTTTTCAGTGAGAGAAACCAAGTAATCTTGTAGATATGATACCAATGTATCATATTTACAAGATTACTTGGTTTCTCTTACTGAGAAGAATCAGACTTGGCTTTAAATTCCAACTGCAGGATGATGCTCAAAACTGATGTATACTATGAGAAATGGCGCTTACGTGCAAGATTTCTAATTCCAATTAATATTAACAATTTGCTTTTGCAAAAAGATCACTATATTTTAAAACATTAAGTATTGACAATGGCATTTGTCCTGACAATCTATACATTTGTGCTGTTCCTACAAAAAAAACTCCAAATATATGAAATCAAAATTACAACACAAAAACTTGTCAGTCAGCGCTTAAGGACTGGACAGCAGGCTTCTTTGTAATCTGTGTTGGAACAGCCTTGCAATTTGCTTCTACGACTTGAAGCTACAGTTGTCTTTTTTCTTCGTCATTAGTAAAAAGACTGAAAATTCATGGTCTTTGAGCAGAACCTTGTCGTAGACCTAAGAACTTGAAACTCTGCCCCAAATAAAGGTTTGTTAAAAGGAAAAAAATTAGGGGCGTCTTGCTTTGTAGTTGAAAGTTGAGTTTTTTGGGCCACCCTAACCTAAAGCCCAGGGATCAATGACACCGGTCCATCCCTAAAGGGGCATCCCGGGATACCCCTAAAAGGTTATTGAACTTATGACAGAAGATCACCTCTAAATGCTGTTGATTAACAGATTCGAGAAGGCCATTAACTCTGATGTTATTTCTTCATTCTCTATTTTCTATATTCTCCACGGAATCCACAATAAATTGCAGTTTATAAGTAACTGGCCAAAGCAGCATTGTGGGAGTCCACTCTGTTGAAAAGAGAAGAAGCCATAGTGCCGTATTCTTCACACAGGAGACCTGCTAACCCGAATGTTGCACCTCAGAGTGAACTGAGTTCATTTCCAATTTATAGGAGAATTCTAGACATGCAATGTAAGATTTCATATCTTCCGTTGTGGGTAAGGATCTAAGCTGGGTAGTCGGCTCCCTTAGTTCAGTAATGGTGCTGTTTTGCTGTAAAGACAGGGAGAAGGATGGACTACATAGACAACTCATAGGTAAAGCAGGGGGGCTGCTATCAGCCATCAGAGCAGTTATAACAGCTTGTGTTGGGGAGGATGGGTGTAATAGTACCTCATGAGAAGGTGCTGTGTCCTGAGCTGAAGGAGATGCTTTGGGGTTATGCATTAGAGAGGCCGCAGAAGGAGCGCCTGAGCTGGGTGAAGCCTTCTCTTGGTCCTGCAGCGTTTCCTGAGCAGTAAAAGCGATCTACTGCCTGGCCACATGTTCAAGGAGTGGCCCTGCCTTTGGCACTATAATAAGTGCGGGAGAGGAGCAGAATGGATGGAGATCACGTGCCGGACCAGCCTCCGTCAGGGGCGGTAACCCGGTAAGATACTCAGCTGGTAGTGCCTTTGCAGCCATGGCACTGTTTCCCTCCATCTCCCATCTCCTGGGGGTTAGACAGATGCACTGACAAGGAATCATCTGGGTGGCCAGCTTAGGTCCTCCATAACTGAAGCAGTGCGCTGAGAATCTGACAGGGAGCCGCTAGTCAGTTACCGCTCAATTCCCAGTGTCACAGACATCCCCATCTGAGCTCCGAGATGGCAGTTCGAATGTCCCTTCTTATTACTGCCAATAGAACCTTGTAGGGTATAGTGGTAGGATGAGGGACTATCTCATGGCCGGAGCAGAGGAGAAAAGCAGCCTCATTCTACCATAGCCAGACCACACCCCCTGATCTTCACTGCTTTTTTAAGAGTGACCTGCCTTATTTTATTTCCCAATGTACTATGGCCAAGTTTAAAATATAAATACAGAACTAAAATCAAGCATATAACATGCTATAAATATAGCATCAGAACTAAGCTCATAATGTTAATATGGTACCAGAGACAAGCTGATAAGATAAACGTAGCACCAAAACCAGCCTCAGTACATAAATACAGCACCAGGAGTAAGCTTATAACATACAGATGTGTTCTTTCTTAACTAGTCTTTAATCCTGCAAATCCTGAGATGTATGGTGTGAAATGTTAAAGCTAAGCTCTGCATAAGTGCATTGAGAAAGACATTCAGCACAGGCAGGAATAAAATCCAAATAGCTTATTTGTTATCTGACAATAAAAATGGTCAGCAAGATCCATGGCCCAACTGCTTCAATGTTTCAAACTAAAGTGTTTTTAGTCTTAACATGGCTATAAGAGCATGGCTCTATTAAGAACAGTTTTGTTTAAAACATGTAAGTGGGTGGACCTTGGATCTGTTGCCCATTTTCCTTTTATTGCTAGATATCAAATAATTTGGATTTTACTCCTGCCTGTAGTGGAATTTTTCCACTATGTACCTATACTTCATTGGAGCCAGCATTTTTCTGTGAACTGTTACATATGTTATCAGGCTGCAGTTAGAGATTTTATAACACTTCTGTCCATGGTGAGCACATTCTTGCATTCTCGCCTTTAGGCTCTGAATATATTGTGTCACAGCTTACCATTGGGCATATACATTCAGGTAGTATGCATCCGATGAAAGCTTGTAATGGGTGCCTAAAGGCCCAATAAAATAGGACGAATGTGGAGCAAACGCTCCCCCACCCCTCTCCATTGACTTAACATAGCGGCCGTTCAATACTGAACAGCCGCTATTTACACTGAACGATGAGCGATCAGCTCATCATCCATCGTTTTGCCATGTCCCTCTGTATAGGAAAACGCAATGTGCTGTGCTTTCCTATACAATTGGAAAAATGGTATGCCAATGCATATCTGCCACACAAAGGCAAAAAGACACACTTTGGGCCTCTGTCTTGTGAATGAGTTACTATGGAAATGCTAACGAAAAAGCCAGGAGCTTTGCCTGAACCTTATGTTAAGCTAGGCACCATAGACAGATTGTGTTATTAGCCAAACATGTAAAAAAAATGCAATCCTCTGATGGATGCCTTGATGAACACTATCCATTACTATCTGTCACATATAGATTCCAATGTTAGAAAAAATACATGTACATTAATGGACATTTTTTATTGGATTGCACAAATTGGCAGTGAATTGGTATTATCATAAATTGTATAACTTAATTAAATTTAATCTAAGCTACCCTATGTCGACATTTGCACTTATGAGTCCACAGTGCACTCAAGCAGCAAAAAAAGCAAGTAGGATGCTTTGCTGCATAGCTACAGGTATTACCAGTAGAAAGAGGGAGATTATGATCCCACTGTAAAGAGCTCTGGTGAGACCATATCTGGAGTACTGTGTTGATTTCTGCAGACCTCATCTTCAAAAAGACATAGATAGAACAGAATAAGTCCGAAGATGGGCTATACAAATGTTGGAAGGTCTCAAGAACAAACTTATCAGGAAAGACTTAACCCTCGTGTGATACAAATTTTAAAGTGCAAGGGTGCAGTGAACAAAGCTTGGGTCAAATAGACCCCATGGTATGATACAAGGGTTTTTAAAGAAGTTAATTTGTAGCCTGGAGGATAGAAGGGAGATGGGGTGCGTGATCGAGTCTTATACATCTGCACATGATCTATAAGTCATTTAAACAGAGAGGCTGGACAGACTTCTGTCTGTGATGATTTAGTGATTCTGCACTGAGCAGGGGGTTGGACCTGATGACCCTGGAGCTCCCTTCCAACTCTACCATTCTATGATTCTGTGATCGAAACCTTTATATATGTTAAAGGTATAAATAAGGTTCAAGAAGGAAGTGTTTTTATTAGGAAGCAAAACACTAGACCAAGGGGCAAAATCTGAGGTTAGTTGGGGGAAGATCAGACACAATGTCAGGAAATATTTTTTTTACTGAAATGGTAGTAGATGCTTGAAACCAACTTTCTGCACATGTGGCTGAAAAATTCACAGTAAGCTGCCTGGGATAAGCATAGATTTATTTTAAGAGAGAAATAAACAGAAAATAATGTAAGATTAGATGAACTATGTGCACTTTTTCTGAGGACAATTTTCTATGTTTCAATTTATTTCCATTGTAACAGAAGTGCTGGATCTAGAACATAGCTAACATGAATAGTGTCCAATGGACCCTATTGTCTATATTGAGATCTGCCAGGCTTCCATGATGCTGTCCAGCATTTTACCAAATGCTGCACTATATTATGTATCAGATCTGTGATTGAGATCCAAATGCAGCCTCTGACACAGATGTGAAGAGAGCTTTAAAGCAAACCCGTCACATTGAAAATGCAGAACCAGAACGAAGCTCATAACATGAGTACAACCCCAGAACCAAGCTTATAATATAAATATAGCACCAGAATAAAGCTCAGTATGTAAACACAGCACTTGAACCAAGCTCAGTAAAATATAGGCAAGAACTAACCTTAGTACATAAATACAGTACCAGAACAAAGCAGTACAGTTGTGCACTGTATCATGTTATAGCAAATCTCCCATCTTTCTGCCACTTTCCCCCAAATTAAAGGTTTTTAGTACAAATACAGTATTAGGACTTAGTCACACGGGCGCATCCAGGCGCATTCCTGCAGGATAAGACGGCCACACTGCAGGTGCGGAGAAAGAACACATGACCCGCTCCCTTGCCGGTCATGTGTTCTTTCTTCCGGCGCTGCGGAGAGACGTCTGCACCTGCAGTGTGGCCGTCTTCTTCATGCAGGAAGACAGGCGCATCGACGCCTGGATGCGCCCGTGTGACTAAGCCCTTAGAAACAAGCTTAATGCAGCAGAACTAAGCTCATAACAAACTGTAAGCCAAGAGATCAATTGTAAAGTTAGTTAGCCCCTGCCATTTAAGTTTGTACTGCATCAAACTACACCTGTGAGTGTGAATCCCCACCCATCATCAGTCTGCAGACCATACAAATGACTATAGTGCTGATAAAATACAGTCAGTGGCAGAATAAACAATAACATTCTATGATTCACATGTGATGTTTCCTCTAATTGGAATTGCTGCCATTTATTTTCTTCTCCATCTGGCCCAGTCCATCCTGTTGACTTCTCCTGGCAATGGCTTGTCTCTGCAGAGTTTGTAGCCGAGATGTCTTCGGCTCCTCATTTTTGCAGGAAATCCTTTACATCCAAAGTACTCAACTCACAAACCAGGAACATCAGTTCTCCAAACTCCTGCTGCCCATACCAGGGGAGTAGAGTAAGTAGCAGTAGAGGATAGATCTGCATTATGGAGACTGGGGAAGAAGTAAGATGGGACTTGCACAGCAATGTCATAACCAATCAACATATTACACACAGATAGATTTATCCACCAGCATACATAAGGTAGGAACTGTCTCTGCCAACCTTGTTTTAGCCTGGATCGAATTTATATTGAGAGTGGCAGCTGTTTTTGTGGCTAGGTTATCTGCAGCAATACAGAAGAGCCTAATTCAGCTCTATAGATGCAAGTAACATTTAGAGGCAAGGAGGAGAAACTGTGTGTGGACAATGGGTGAGTGAACTTTTGCAGTTGAGATGATTGATATCCAGCATTCCTCAGAATGTTTTGCTACGTTGTTTTAACCCCTTAGTGACAAAGCTCAATTTTGGAAATCTGACATGTGTCACTTTAGCATAGAATAACTCCATAAAGGCTTTGCATATCCAAGTGATTCCGGCATTGTTTTTTCGCCACATATTGTACTTCATTTAGGTCATAAAAATAGACCAATAGAATTTGTTTCTATATATGAAAAGCGCCAAAATTCATTTCTGAATGAAAAAAACCTTTTTTTTGTACAGCGCACGTGAATGAAGACTTTCACCCCCCAAAACATATACCCTTGTTTGTCCTGTGTTCAGAAACATACCTGTTATAGCCCTAATGTTATGTCCGTATGCACAACGGGGTACAAACCAAATTAGCAGCCAGTGGCTTTCAGAACAGACATTTTGCTTGAAGATGATTTAGGCCCCATTGCACACTTGTAGAGCCCCTAAGCCTCCAAAACGACAGAGAACCCCCACAAATGACCCCATTTTGAAAACAAGATCCCTTAACAAATTAATCTAGGGTTGTACTGCATATTTTGACCCTACAGTTTTTGAATGAATCTAAGCCAAGCAGAATAAAAAAATTACGATTTTCATTTTTTTGTCAATTATCTGATTTCAAATACTGATTTTTTTTTTTTTTATAAATCACACATATGAATGAAGACTTTCACCCCAAAATGAATACGCCTGTTTGTCTTGCGTTTAGAAACATACCCATTATAGCTCCAACCTTATGTCCATATGCACAACCGGGCCCAAACCGAAAGGAACATTAAACTTCAACTGTTTTTAACTTTTACTCTTTTAACTATTTTAACTGTTTTTAACTATTACATAACCGGGGACCGCTAACCGCAGCCCTCAATCACTGCTCCAGGCTCTCGGCTACCTTTATTAGCCAGGAGCAAGAAGATTTTAAATTTCCTGGGTCCTCCCCAGCTTCTGTGCTTACGTCCGCCATTTTGGCAACTGGCGCAGTTCCGCAGATAAAGATACCCTCAGGGGACATCGCCAGAGGCCTTAAGTAAGTAATTTCACCTTACCTAACGGATCAGATCTATGACGGGAGGAGAAATTTTAACTTTTTAAAACTTTTTTACGTGATCGCCGTTATTCATTGGATAGTAGAGATCATGTGACCAGGGACTGCGTACCGCAGCCCCCGTGAAATGTCCAGGCTCTTGACTATGTTTGGTAGGAGCAGGGAGATTTTAAATTACCCTGGCAATCCGTGGCGCTTGCACATGCGTCCACCATCTTGGCGACGGGCGTGTACGCTGAAGCTGGGGAAAGGTCCGCAGATAAAGATCCCATTGTGGGACATCGCCGGAGTCCTTAGGTAAGTAATTTCACCTCCACTTACTGATTGGATCCGTGACAGGAGGTGACATTTTAAGTTTTTTTACTTTTACATGATCACTGTTATCCATTGGATAGCGGCAATCACGTGACCAGGACGCGGCCCTCCATGAAATCTCCAGGCCTTAAGCTACGTTTGGTAGCCAGGAGCAGCGAGATTTTAAATTACCCACTCAATCCACGGCTTTTGCACATGCGTCCGCCATTTTGGCAATGGGCATTTACACAGTAATTGGGGTAAAGCCTACGGATAAATCCAGGGGCTTTAGGTACGTAATTCCATCTCTCCTCATTAATATAATTTATGAGGGAAGATGAAACTTATTTTACACTTTTCTTTAACTTTACTTGATTGCTGTTATTCATTGGATAACAGCGATCATGTGACCGGGAACCGCATACAGCAGCTCCCGGTGATATCTCTTGCTCTCGGCTACACAAGGTATCCGATCCATGAGGGGAACTGAATCTCTAACTTTATTTAATTCTTTAAACACTTTTATGCGATTGCCGTTATCCAGGGTTGCTCCCCGCGGCCCCCCATGACAGCATGGAGCTGTCATGTCCACAGGCCCTGTGGATTTAATCCTGTGTTTTTACGGCCCTGAGGATTAAAGGTCACTTAGCCAGGACTTATTTCCCAACTTTCAAATAAAAAAGGAACAAGGCAATTTTTTCCCATTAGCCCATGCCCCTTGCATCCTTTTACAATAATATTGCCCATCAGTGACCCCCTCTCAGTAAGTGTGCCTCTTAATGACTAATTCACAATATTGATGTTTCTGAAACCTCCTGTACGTGTAGTGCCTCCCCTCCCCAGATTCCTCACCCACCTTCCTGGCCAGGCTGAGCACGACCTTGCTCCCCATGCCTGCATTATGCTTTTGCTTTGCCCAATCTTACTTACGGCAGTGTCTAGTATCAGAAGCTGAGGTGGGATTGTGTGCTGAACTGGGGGCCACCTCTCCATCCTACTTTAACAGCCGAGGACTCTCAGAGGGTATGTGTCCACTGACATCATCATGGGCACACAAACACTGTAGACTTCAGGGGTTACAACAGAGTTGCTTGTGTTATCTATGGGCAGATTTGAGGCAGTGATGACTTTTGGGTGTAATAACTCTCCTGTCTGAGGACAAGGTAAAGCCCCATTTACACTAATAGATGATCCCTCAAAAGTAGAAGGATACAGCTGTTTTGCATAAAAAAACAGCTGTATTCTTCTCTGCTCTGACTGCCAGTGTCCCCTCTGTGAATTCACAGCAGGACACAGGCATAGAGAATCTTGTCAGCACAGCCGGCTGATAACAGCCTGCTCCGCTGATAACATCTGATCACTC
Organism: Eleutherodactylus coqui; assembly: GCF_035609145.1. Taxonomy (NCBI): domain Eukaryota; kingdom Metazoa; phylum Chordata; class Amphibia; order Anura; family Eleutherodactylidae; genus Eleutherodactylus; species Eleutherodactylus coqui. Next base: position 226,177,048 of record NC_089837.1, read on the forward strand.
GATTCTAGCAAGCTAGAATTCAACAATCAACGACTCGTGCACGAAAACTGCACGATGTCCCTGCATTTAGACAGAACGAGAATCGCTCAAAAGAAGGCTTTGAGCGATTTTTGAGCGATTCTGGTTGTGTCTAAAAGGGCCTTAAGAAAATATGGCTAGGGCCTTAATAAAAGTGGATGTAGGTATAGCTGCAGATGAGACAAATTTAGCTTGATTGTGATATGGCGCAGACAATTATCTTACCTTAACCCATTTTACGCTATTGTTCTCTTATCGTAACACAACAAAACCCATTGTAAAGTAATCCAAAGTATAAATAAGCCTCCCTGATAGCACAGCACAGTATAATATCACATGGAGTTAAGAGTCAAGCTAAAGAGTAACCCATCTGTATAGGAATGTGAGGAGTATTACTAAATCTATCTGCATTTGTATATAAATACGTATGTCTTATGAACATCTTCAAAATCCCTTTTCTATGTGTTTAAAATGTCAAAATAATACTTTCACTCATAATATTATTCTTGCAAAAATGCCCCGTTCTCCAGATATTTTTCTATGGTGCAGAGGCGGCTTTTACTCCCATTTTTCTCTTCATCTGGGGTCTGGGATCTCAGAAGCACATGCATACTAGCTTCCGGGCCGGGTACCACTAAGACTGTGCTTTGCTATTTCATTCAATAGAAGGCCTTCCTGATAAACAACAAGGACTTGTTCACTCTGCCCAAAAGCCCAGATTGTAGACACTCTGTTGAGGTGATATTTTGTGTTGCATTTTGGTATTTGTCATTGTTGGAGAGACATTTTCTGCTGCCCTGTAGTTGGGGAAGGGTAGGTGAGGCATCTGCCCCAGGCTCAACGCATAGACAGGGTACAGACCAGACAGGTAGGGATGGTGGTGTAGCATTCCAGAGTGCAGCAGAATGCGAGGAGAAAAGTGTGAGAGCATTCTGCTGGGATCTGTTATTCAACAGGTTCTCCCAGCAGCTCAGCTTCACGGGTGGGGTTGATTGGGCTGGCTGAGTGTGGATTTCCCTAGCCAGCCAATCCCCCAGGTCTGCTGCTCATATATACCAGCTCTGCGCTGTGGTTGCTGGTCTTTCCTCTTTTTCTTCAGTATGTTCAGTATGAACACTGTTATGTTCCTGTGTGTCTGGGCAGCTTTCGGTGTGTTCAGTATGAACAGTGTCATGTCCCCACGTGTCTGTGCATGTGGCCAGACATGTGGTGTGAGCAGGCATGTTCAGTGTGTGTTTTGATCAGTGTCATGTTCCTGCGTGTCTGTTCAAGTTTCTGTACATGTGGTGTGAACTGTGTCTTGCTGTGTATCCTTTATCATCTAGGATGAGGTAGGTCCCTAGGTTCCAGCATAGGGTAGTCCCTGTTGGGACAATCGCCCCGCATGCAGGCAGATTTTCCTGGGGTTGGTTGTCTCGTTAGAGTTGGGACCACAAGACGAGGACCCATGAAGTGGACTCGCGAGCTTAAGTATCTTGGCCAAAATACGAACGAATACCTCATACAGTTATTCCATCTGGCTATGTGTGCAGGTATGCAGGTGAGTGTTTTGTGCGCTTGACTGTCTTTGATTTATGACTGTCCGCAAGTATGTAGTCTGTCTCTCTTTCCTGCGGTTCTGTCTGAGTTCGTCTGTCAGCGAGTATGAAATCCACATCTGAATTTGACTGTCGGCAAGTATTAAAGTCTGCCCATGAAGTCCGTTTCACAGTTCCGATGTTCCGTCTGGGTTCGTCTGTCAGTGAGTGTGAAGAGCTCCTGCTGTCTGAGTTCTGTCTGAATTCTCGAGTTTGGACGTTTGAAAGACATAACAGAATGAATGCAAGGGCATGACTTACAGAAGAAGCTACTACACTTCTAGGTTGTCTGATCTTCAGTGGAAGTGAGCAGGCAGATAGTTGTAACTCACTGACACGTCCTCCAGTCCCATAAAACGGAGCCAGTCTAGTGTTTCTCAGCAGGCGGAGAGGGTAACCATGCTTGGCAGCAGTATTATATATTCCCCTCCCATGGGCTATCAGGGCTGAGATGACTCCTGTGCTGCTAGGTCACCCTTTATATTGGGGCTGATTTACAGCTTAGGGCAGCAACTTCAGCAAGGTCAAGTAGAGAGGAGGGGGTGATGACCTTGTGACTATGTGTTCAATCTCTCCCTAGAATATGTATGTGGGTGTATATAAGGTCATAAGGTGTGCATGTGTGTATATATATATATATATATATATATATATATTGTTTATGTGTGTTCCTATGGTATATGTGCGTGTATTATGAGGGAATTAGCTGTAGATTGCTAGTGATTATAGTGATTATATACCACAGGTCACATCTTCAATGTAAACAGCTTGGACATGGATCTTTAAATTTAAAGGAAGGGATGTTTACAGACATCAGCCACTTTAGATACTAACGCAAAATAAAATCTTCTTTTCTGGCTCTAAATGTACATACATTGGCCCTAACTGCTGACTGGTGGACTACTCCCTCCCAACCTAGTCACATAAGCAACACGTTCAGTTATAGTCAGGTACTCATGCAAGTTTTCACAGCATGGCCATTCTTACAGCTTTGGCTACTATGTCTGCAGGCATTCCTCTGCCCTTTTAACACCCACCCACTGGAGCTGGCTATTAATTATCTAGCAGGTAAGCCTGCCCCCTGCTGCTTCACAGAGTGACAGGTGTCAGGGAAAAATATACCTCCCATCCACTACAACTCCTGTCATCCTGTCACAGTATGTACATAATATACTGTACATGTGCAATGTATGTGTTTTGAAGGATATGCACTGACAAACACATACTTCCTACAATCAGATGGGGGAAAAAAAAACATTTTTAAGTCCCGTTGCGTTTAGGCTATCAGGTAAATCAGAGGAATGTATACCTCCAATTAATGCCACTGTATGTTACAGTGCTCTGTCTGCCATACACAGTTTAAAAAAAGTATATTGCACAAAATATTGTTTGGTTTTTACTGTGCTGGCCCACTATATAGCAAAATGCAGTCTGCTGCACTTTGCTGTACAGTAGAAAAAGTTACACAAGTATGACATATGGGGGCCCATTTATATAACCGTGTTTTTGCCCATGGCGAACAATCACAACACAACTTTAATTTTTTTCAAAAGTAAAATACAAATTGAAAGCTTTGCAATGATGGGTTGCCATGGACGACAAAGACAGTTTTTCTATTAGACAATTTTATAAGTATCCCCATGGTTTAGAGAATACTGGTTAAGTGCATACTGGGCGGGACAGTTGCAGAAGTAACCATCCGATGCCCAACACGTATCGTACATGTATCCCATTAAGTAGAACAGAACCCATAGAAAATACTCTGAGCAGTGAATAGTAACCTTTGCAACTATCCCACCCAATGTGTGGTTATGGATCTTCACAGTTAATGTTAGATTGCTGTTCTCTGGAAGGAGGGGCGCAGCAAGCAGCTAAGCTTGTGATGGAAGGAGGGGGCGCAAAGCCAAATCCTTGTCCTGGGTGCAGGAAAACCTAGCTACACCTCTGGATACAGCTATTGGCTAGTAGTATGTGCACTGCAGAATAGATAGATCATGTGGTCTTATTCTGCCTTCAATCTTCTATGTTTCTACTGGGAATTCCACAATTCCAGTTTCACCATCAGCTATACTGCCCAGTCATCTGCTTAAAAAAATACTTGCTCTGCCTTTTATCAACAGCAGAGGGAGTATTTCTTTACGCCTATAACAACGCAGTCCATATAGTCACTACCTCCCCCCTCCCCCGCCATAGCAGCCACAGATCTCTACATTGCTTTTCACTGGCTAAAAATGTATGAGTTTCTAATTGGAGATGTACCGTAAATCTGCAATTCTCAATGGACATTTTTTGCACAAGAATCAATATTACACATGTTATGACTGTATTAATAGAAACTGCTAACTTTCATTTGGGGACCAGATAAACAGATTAGAAAATGAAATCAAAATGTAATACTCAGAACTCCTCAATTCTTCAAAATCAAGTACAGTTGACCCGAAGCACTGTGACCATGTCACTGCATCTGGTCAATTGGGAACAGGCACACTGTGAAGGGGAAAAGCTGTCTGCAGCACAGAACAGCTTCTCCTTACACACCATCAGGGGACAGAGCAGTAGAGGCAGGAGGCAAGTAAAAACAGTGCTGAGGACAGGTCAGGGGGACACAGACCAAGTTTGTTTGAAAATCCCTAAAATACAATACAAGCGGCCTTCATAAATAAAGTGTGATATGAGAACAGCTGCGCCTGCTGTAGAGAAAACAGTGCAAGCACAGCTGGAGTGCCCTCTTCAGCTATGCAGTTAGCTAGCGGAAGACAGATTTCTTAGAATTATTTTTCTACAACAAATGTAGAAAATAGACTAATAAAACATAATGCAAAAATGCTTATAAATGCATGTTTTGTACATTTTTTGTTTACTTTAGGCTAGTTTCATACAAGTGTTTTATCGCAACATTTTTTCCGCAATAAAAGGCCAGACGAAAATCATGACCATCTGAAGCATTGGATTCCACTGCATTTGTTCAGATGGGTGATTTCCCGGTGCGTAAAATCGGCCAGCCAGAAAAGATAGCGCCTACGGAGCTCATTCCAGCCAGACATAAAAGCGTCTGACTTGTCCTTCTTTTTGCTGGAATACGCCGGTCGTCCCCATAGACTACAAAGGGGGCCTATGAGGGCCGTCAGGAAATGGAAGGGGGAGGGAGTTTAGCAGCTGCTCACATTGCTAAAGTCCTTTCCCCTCCCCTTGCCGGCAGCTCCCATATGCTGGAGAGGGAGGGGGAGGGAGTTTAGCACGACTAGCTCTGCTAAGCTCTCGCCCCATCCATTGACCGGCAGCTGGCAAGAGGGGGAAGGAAGAAGGAGGTAGTTTAGCAGAGCTAAATCGTTCATGCAATTTTCGACCGTGACGTGGGCGGCCGAAAATCGCAGTGCCCGTGTGAAAAAGCCTTGAAGTGCAGTTTAGCTCCTTTTACACAGGCTGACAGTCTTTTCAACGTCTGCACGATTGCTGACGACACAGCTTAGGTCTTTATAGCATGTGCAGTGCTTTCAAACTGAAAGGCTTGCAATGCCGCTCACTGGCTTCTCGTCTGCTACTCGCTCCTCACTCAGTGCTTCCTATGTGAAGCGCTATGCAGGGAGCTTTCAGACAGCACAACAAGCCAGCGAGTGCTAATGAGGCTGTTTAAGCTGATAGAAAAGTCAGCTTAAACAACCACCAACAACAAGTGAGTGATAGTTTTGCTTTCACATGTAACTATTATCGCTCACTTCGGCACTTTATTTATAATTAGCATATTGCATATCTGGCATAGTATAGATATGTTTAAAATTATCTCTCTCTCATATCTGTATCTATCTATCTATCTCATATCTATCTATTTATCTCACATCTATCTATCTATCTCATATCTATCTATCTATCTATCTATCTATCAATCTCTCATATTTATCTAACCCATATCTATCTATCTATTTCACATCTATCTATCTATCTCTCTCTCTATCTAACCCATATCTATCTATCCATCTATCTATCTATCTATCTATCTATCTATCTCACATCTATCTCACATCTATCTCTCTCATATCTATCTATCTCATATCTATCTAACCCATATCTATCTATCTATCTATCTATCTATCTATCTATCTATCTATCTATCTATCTATCTATCTATCTATCTATCTATCTATCTCATATCTATCTATCTATCTATCTATCTCATATCTATCTATCTACCTATCTCATATCTATCTATCTAGCTATCTATCTATCTACCTATCTCATATCTATCTATCTCTCTCATATCTATCTCACATCTATCTCTCTCATATCTATCTATTTATCTCATATCTATCTATCCCATATCTATCTCATTATCTATCTATCTATCTATCTATCTATCTATCTATCTATCTATCTATCTATCTATCTATCTCATATCTATCTACCTATCTCATATCTATCTATCTATCTCATATCTATCTAACCCATATCTATCTATCTACCTATCTCATATCTATCTATCTATCTATCTATCTATCTATCTATCTATCTATCTATCTATCTCTTATATTTCTAACTCTATATATGTAGTATACTCAATATTTGATGGTTTATTATTAATAAAGTCTGCATATTACATAAAATAATACAGCACTTTCTGTTTCTTTGGGTAAACAGAGATATAGTGTATATATGTTTGACTATTTGAATGTATAGGTGGGAACATACGTTTTTTATTGATAGAATATAATTTTATATCAATATATAGCTCTGTGTAAATATTCAACAATGACAGAAAACAACTGTGTTAGTATTCCTAGCATTGTTTTGTGTCATAACTTTATTTGTATTTGTGTCTCGTCTTATATTCCTGCTGAAACTGTACACATGCATAATGACCTGACTATTTTGGGAGGGGTATAAGGCTGCTCCTGCAGTGGTCAGTTTGCTTTGAGTCTGACTGTCAGGGGGTTTTGTGTTTCCTTGACTCTGGATAGTCCATGGCTGAGATGTCCCAGGGTGGCATCACAATGAATATGAATAGGGCCTCTTGCTTAATGGGACAGTCAAAGCGTACCGCCCTGAATAATGGCACGTCATCCTAGCAAGACCATTATAGATAGGAGGGCTTCTTTTGTCTGTCTCCTCTGAAGTAGCTCTATAAATGCTCCTGTTTTCAGTCTGTGTGCAGTGTTTTCACAGCTCGCATTGGCTACCTGGAGGCTAGAGGAGAGCACAACAATTAAGGGAGAAAGTCCCTGCCTTTCCCTCATTTTATCCTCATTGCTTGCAGAGAAGAGAGGACTTAAAAGACTTTTGCTCTCACACGTCTTCTAAAAAGTTTTATCAAGGCCTAAGAAAACTTATACTAAGTACGGCATTTAAGAAAATGAATTCTGATTCCAGCTCAATGTCCAGCAGAGCCTCATCTCCAGATATAGATGAAATGTATCTCAGAGACCACCACCATCATTCTCATCATCAGGACAACAGAATGAACTCTGTATCCTCTACCCAGAATGACATCCTGCAGAAGATGTCAGATGAAGTACTTGCAAGACACGGTTCTAAAGCTGAAGGGGAAAGCAGCAAATATAAAATTAAGAAGCAAGTATCAGAACACGATTTGCAGAAGCTGAGACTGAAAATCAATGGCAGAGAGCGCAAAAGGATGCATGACCTGAACCTTGCAATGGACGGACTAAGGGAAGTCATGCCCTATGCTCATGGACCATCAGTGAGAAAACTTTCCAAAATTGCTACTCTTCTGCTTGCAAGAAACTACATTTTGATGCTCACAAGTTCACTGGATGAAATGAAGCGGCTAGTGGGTGAGATCTACGGGGGCCATCATTCTGCATTTCACTGTGGGACTGTGGGACATTCTGCCACTCACCCAATTCACCCACCTAATGGCATCCATCAGGTGCATCCCATCCTGGGCAGTGCAATATCCTCTAATAACACATCCTTACTTACTGGATCATTACCAGGAATTGGTAGTATTAGACCTCCACATTCACTGCTGAAAAGTACATCGACCCCTCCACTCCCACTTGGCAGCAGTTTTCCACATTGGGCAGGCCTCCCTTGTCCTTGTACTATCTGTCAGATGCCACCACCACCTCAGCTGTCTACGCTATCAGGCAGTCTGAACAGAATCACAGCAGAAGGGAAAGATTTACTAAAATAATCATTCCAATCACAGCAGACAGATAGATTGATGAACTGCATATACTTATGTAAATGTACAATATATTTGTGGTATATTGGGTATTCGGGAAGACTCAGACATGAAATCCTGTTTGCATGCATGCTGCTTTAATTTTCTATACCTTTTGTACTGTCTTCATGAGAAACATTTCAGCAAGGTAAAGTTTAGATGGATACAATGTTTTATATGTAAATGTTTATATTCAGAGATTAGGATTATACTCTTATAACCAACTACTCACTATATCTGTTAAAATTTGTACCATAGCTATATATGTCATTTTTACGAGAGAATTGAAAAGAGCCATGCATGTTGGGAGTGAGTCTTATGGGAACATTTACCTGGCTACCAAAATTATTTCCTTGTAACAAGGATTTTCTTAATGTGACTGTTCACACGTATAGAGACCTGCTTGATGTATTTATCATTGCAGTGACAAGGTAAAAAAAAACATACAAAAATGAAAAATGAACATTCCTATCAATTTCGTATTGTATACAATTTTGAATTGTAATGTTGCATTTTTGTTCATTTTTCTGTTTATTGCTCATGTAAATCTGATGCATTTTATGTAATCTATTTTGTTAGGCCTCAGAGTGTGTTTTTTTAATTTTTTTATATAATCTCAAAATGTATGGATATATTTATTATGAATCTGATGTGTTTCAAATAAAACATTATTTGCACTAGATCTTTGTGACTTTATTCTTCTTCTTAAGTCAAACAAAATTAAAGTAATAACATTTTAATACTTTTTAATATTTTAATAGATTTTATAATCTATGCTTAATATTTTTTTTTGCTACAAGTTGTTAAAATAATACTGAAGAACCCATGTCATATCTCATATATATATATGTGTGTGTGTGTGTGTAACTTCAGTAGTGAGTAATTTTCTCTTGATCCTGCGCACAGCTGTAAAATTATTGTACTTTAGCAACACTATACACAGTAAAACAGTTGAAAAGCTATGATTGAAAAGATCTAAAAATTTTTAGAAACAGAGATTTAATGAACTCATTATTCTCACAATAAAGTGTCACCTCGCATTTGCCGAAGCTGCCTGTGATAAGTGTATATAAATGTTTAAATCAGACAGTACAGCTGGAGACAGATGGATGCACAGAAGAAATGTTTTGATCACACTAAAAAAGAGGTTAATCAAAAGATAATGATGCTTATCTTCTAACAGTAAATAATGAGATAAAAATACTTATAAAAAAAGTTAGGAAATTCATGTGTGCAAAAAACGCACAACACAAGAAGCAAATACTAATAAAAACTTTACAATGAATGAAATCCGTAAGGAGATTTTTAAAAAAAAATTAGATACATTTCTTTGTGGGATTCAGCATCAAGAACAAATCTGAGCAACAGATTTTAAACTTCTATGTATTTATCTATCTATCTCATATCTATCTATCTATCTATCTATCTATCTCATATCTATCTATCTATCTATATCTATTTATTTATCTATCGATCTATATCTATCTATCTCCTATCTATCTATCTATCTATCTATCTATCTATCTATCTATCTATCTATCTATCTCATATCTATCTATCTATCTCATATCTATCTATCTATCTCATATCTATCTATCTATCTCATATCTATCTATCTATCTATCTATCTATCTATCTATCTATCTATCTCATATCTATCTATCTATCTATCTCATATCTATCTATCTATCTCATATCTATCTATCTATCTCATATCTATCTATCTATCTATCTATCTATCTATCTATCTATCTATCTATCTATCTATCTATCTATCAGAATCTACCTGACATGCAGGCGTCCTTCTATGCATGTTATGCAACCTATAAGAAATAGCAAATACAGTTTTACAATGCAACAAAGATTTTTACAAACAATACCTCCCATACATAATCCACACTGTAATATGTTGTACAACTATTGCTTGCAGTTCTCAGGGCTCTAGCACTAACATGAATAGTAGTTCAAAGTAATACATACTATGAAATTTCAATTTTTGTTTATTTATTTTTTTGTGGCCAAAAGTTTTCAAATTGGAGTTGACGTCTTATTTGTGACCAACATGTGGAAAATGTATAAACGTGCATTTTCTATTCCGAAAAACGTTTGGCCAGTCTACACCAGGTCATACTATGTGATACATCACATACATCCTTTCAAATGTCACAATTCTTTCAGTTGAACTTTTAATTAAATCAGTTGATATTACTATTGAAGGGAAAATACAATATTGTGAGGAACCCTTTGATTTTACAGATACTACACACTACAGTCCTCCAAAGCAGAGAGCTGAGCCAACGCCGCAAGAGTAGTGTAGTATCACGTGTGGGATAGTCGAATTATGTAATACTGTACATGGCGGGTCCAGGCCTGCCATGGCAAAAGATGCTCATTGTTAGCGAATCTTTGATCTGTTTGAAGTCCTGATTTTAGACAATACAAGAGGGTCCTGATTAAGGCACCCCCTCATTTATCTATCTATCTATCTATCTATCTATCTATCTATCTATCTATCTATCTATCTGTGTGTATGTATATATATATATATATATATATATAATTTTTATATATATATATATATATATATATATATATATATATATATATATATACACACACACAAAAGTTGGATAGATAGATAGATAGATAGATATAGATGGGTAAGGGGTGCCCTAACCAGGAATCTTTTTGTATTGTCTAAAATTATATATAGTGATTGGTTTGTTTCACTGGACACCTTCCAGCCATAATACAAATTATACCATTTAGGTCAATTCATGATATGTACATGCACATTTAATATGTACATTTGTTTCATACCACAATCGTTAATATCTACGGCATGCTATGTAACTTTGGAGAATATATTCTTACTTTCTTGTGCTTGACTCTCTTCCATTCTTGGCAAGGAAAATTAATAGAAAGTGAATTTTACGTATAGCATGTGGATAGGTAAATGTAATCTAAATCTTGCTGCTATTGATCAGAATCCTCTTGTTGTCAGACACTTAATTTTTTACTACTTTATTGGGATTTCTCAGCAAGAAGGAACAATTCCAACAGTTTCCAAACATTTGTGAAGATATTAATGATTAAGACTTTGTGGAAATTATAAATTACAATCTTAACATGAATCAAGTTAAATTATTTATACGCTTTATGCAAAATGAAATCTAGAGTACATTAGTGTTCATGTAAAAAAAGAAACTTTACGTACTTTTCTTAAACTTTAACCCAACTATATGCAAATTTTGATTGGCACTCCACATGGAATCCAGTACCATCACACTATCTGGTAATCACTGGCATGTAACAGTGATAGAAGAAGGCTTTATACCACAAATCTATAGGTCTGGTAGCCTCCAGATACATGAACATATGTATGTGTGATCTATATTTGCAGCTCTTTATAAAAGCTGTATTTTTTAAAAGTTTGTGCTTTAAGCTTAATAGCCATTAACAAACACTAAAATTCAATAATTTCTTAACTCTTAATACTTTATTAGTTCTTCATTTATAGAATACATTGTATCACTCTGAATCATGCAGTGATAAAGCAGCCAAATAATGTCCCACGTCCTCCTACAGTAAGGAATCTAACCCTCTCTGACTGCTCTGTCTCCCGGTATTGTACCGTGGGCTGCAGCTTGCACATTCCACAAACTATTTTCAGGCGATCAGGCGTGATGAACATATAAAGTCTGTGATAGGAAGAAGATTACCTCTTCAAAATCCTAGTCCTACCAAAGATTTCTTTGAAATGTGTTGTTTCTGAGCAAACTGACAAAGCATGTTTATTTAAAGTGGGAAATGGAAAGAATTGGAATTAGAAAGTATGAAGAATCAATTGTTGCTGCTTAACTCAGCCAATACATTATAGCTGCTGCTTGTGTTAAACTTCTTCTACATTTTTGTTTAATTAATTTTAATACTTCAAGCAAACAGTTTATCTTCTGAGATCGATTATTTATAAATAAACACACATACTGTACTCACATAATACAAGTATTTCGCCATACTGTACATTAGAATATTCCCAAACGTCAGTAATACTTTACATACATTTTTTTAACCAATTACTAAAATATTTTGAGTTGCCTGGAAAAGAGCATTATACTGAAAATAATACATCTATTATATAAGTGTTCCTTTAAGGTCTAATGCAATTGAATGTTTTTGACATAATTAGGTATTAAAAGTTACATTACAAGCATATAACTGAAACGATGGCTATGAATGTATCAGAAACTATTATACTACAGGCCTTGTCTGTACTGTCTCTAATATGTGTCGGCATACTGTGAGCAATAGCGTACTGGGATATCATTTCCCCTCCTTTACACACAATCACTTTAAGATTTTTTATTTGCTCATAATTTTATATTAACAGACAAAATATAAGATGTATATTCATATTTTGCATTGGGTGTCAAGTTCCACACACAGTTACAATTTTTTTACTTTTGTAATTGGTTATTGAAATTCCATGCATATAAATTAGTGCATGTTTAGTTCTTCTAAACGGTGATAGTTGTAAGCTGTATATCTGCTTGATTTAAAAAAAAAAACAAACTATAAATGTGTTATAAATAATATATATAAAGATTATTGCATAGATATTTTATAGGAATGTATATACTGTATGCATAATAGGCTGTTTTTAGAAGGAAGTGGTGAAGGTCAGCTCATACAGTTGTCAGTGTGTTGTTAGTCTGTCACTCACAGGGTTTTGTGTTTCCCTGACCAAGATGTCCCAGGGTGGCATCACAATGAATATGAATAGGGCTTCTTGCTTAATGGGACAGTCAAACGCACCGCCCTGAATAATGGCACGTCATCCTAGCAAGACCATTATAGATAGGAGGGTTTCTTTTGTGTATCTCCTGTGAAGAAGCTCTATAAATGCTTTAGTCCACAATCTGTGTGCAGTGCATTCACAGCTCGGATTGGGTACCTGGAGGAAAGAGGAGCTTGCAAGTGCTAAGGGAGAAAGTCTCTTTCTCTTTCTTCTCTCTCTATCTATAGCTTAGAGAAAACAAATAACTTTTACCCACACCTGAGTAACTGTTCTACACGTAAAATATCTGTAAAATGAATTCTGATTCCAGCTCAATGTCAAGCAGAGCCTCATCTCCAGAAATGGATGAGATATATCTCAGAGGCCACCAGCACCATCACCATCATCATCACCAAGATAACAGAATGAACTCTGTATCCTCTACCCAGAATGACATCCTGCAGAAGATGTCAGATGAAGTACTCGCAAGGCATATTTCTAAAGCTGAAGCAGAAAGCAGCAAATATAAAATTAAGAAGCAACTGTCAGAGAACGATTTGCAGAAACTGAGGCTGAAAATCAATGGCAGAGAGCGCAAAAGGATGCATGACCTGAACCTTGCAATGGATGGACTGAGGGAAGTCATGCCCTATGCTCATGGACCATCAGTGAGAAAACTTTCCAAAATTGCTACTCTTCTGCTTGCAAGAAACTACATCTTGATGCTCACAAGTTCACTGGATGAAATGAAGCGGCTAGTGGGTGAGATCTACGGGGGCCATCATTCTGCATTTCACTGTGGGACTGTGGGACATTCTGCCACTCACCCAATTCACCCACCTAATGGCATCCATCAGGTGCATCCCATCCTGGGCAGTGCAATATCCTCTAATAACACATCCTTACTTACTGGATCATTACCAGGAATTGGCAGTATTAGACCTCCACATTCACTGCTGAAAAGTACATCGACCCCTCCACTCCCACTTGGCAGCAGTTTTCCACATTGGGCAGGCCTCCCTTGTCCTTGTACTATCTGTCAGATGCCACCACCACCTCAGCTGTCTACGCTATCAGGCAGTCTGAACAGGATCGCAGCAGAAACTAAGGACTTACTAAAATAATAATATTCATTATATATGTAACATAAGAGACTTCAGAGTTGAATGTTGCTTTTCATCTATTGGTATTAATTGCATATATATAAATATCTATTTGTGGAGATGCAGGAAAAAGCAGACAAATATCCTGTTTGCATGCATGCTTCTTTTATTTTTCTATGCCATTGTTTTAGTTTCCCCATCATCTCTTTTAATTTGTAAAGATTAAGTAGGTCAACAAAGTAAAAATTAGGTGGACTCTTGTGATATGTTATATGTAATTTTGTTGTCATAATGTGAATATATGCAGGGAAATAACTGGTTAACTAAGTTGCTATTGCAAGTTATCTAGCAAATCTGTGGAAGACCGTCCAATACCTGTCTATGTCATTTGCACCAGAAAACTAGAAAGAACCATGCATGCTAGGAGTGAGTTGTCTTGTGGAAACATTTGCCTGACAACCATACAATTTTCCTTGTAACAAGGATATTATTTGTGAATTCTTTGAAATCTGATATTTTTGGTGTCAATGTGATTGTACATTATAGAAGAAAATAAGGGTTTCTTCCCAGGTCTAGATCCAATTCTATACTGGTGTCCAGTTTAAAACTAGCACTATGGACCTCTCAAACTTTTCATTTGTGCAAAGACCTGGTCTATATATTAAATTGTGCCAGTTTTATGAAAAGATTACCATTCAGAATCATTTTATTTGCATATGTTACATTTTGTTTTTTTTCTGTTATTGTCTCTTTGGTTTCTGAGCATTTGCTTGAAATTATTTTGTTAGGCCTCAAAAAGAGCACGTGTCTTTATTTTTTTATATTCTTGATAAGTACAAATCTATTTATTATGAACTTGCTCTCTTTCAAATAAAAAAAAATATTTGAACATAACTTGTCTTTATTTCTTGCTCTAAATTGAGGTAAACCCTTACATTAAATTGTGAACATACAATAAAAAAAAACGTTTCACAGATCCGATAGGTAACGGGTATTCATTTTAGTGATTTCCTGCTATATGCTATGCCACAAGGTAATCTAGTAATTAACTCAATATCTTTCCCCTAGAGTGGTAATTAATTGCTGGATGATGATTATGTTCACAGTAAAAGATTAGAGTGCACCAATTAAATCGTTCCCCTGCAATATAATGCAATTTTGTGAAGCTCTGTTTTCCAATTAGAATATATGCATTTTAACTTATTAGCCATCCTAAATCTAATCATCAATTTCAAATACATATAAAGATGTTGAAAAAATACTATATTACAAGTATACTCCTGAGAACTTAAAATGTCTTGTACTCCTCATTTCTTACACTTATCTGAATGACAGAAATAATATTGTAATAGAATAAGAAATACTTGTCTAGTCATCTTGAGTGAAGTTTGATGAAAGTTTATGGACTGACTGACTTCACACATTCATGCTGAATCATATTTGCTGTACACTGCTTCACATAATGGGGATATATGTTCTGAAACATTATAGCTGTGGACATATTTGATGAACTCAACACCAATGGTGGTAAATATAGTGGATTCGTGATCGCTTCAGACCACTAAACTATCCTTAAAATGTCAGGTATCTGCATACAGAAAACTCTTGGAATATCACTGACTTGTGCACCACCTGCTGTAGTACAGATCTTTCTCATCATCACATATTACAAAGGTTTATCCACATCAGCATTTTATGATCTGTCATCAATTTAAGGAGCACAGCCTGAATATCCATTTCTCTTTGGGAGCATAATGACCAGCGATTGAAAACAGGGTGATCTCACCTAAACTGCCAGAAGGCACAAAGTAATCTTAGCTCTTTCCCACCATTAGAAGGAGTCCTCTACACTTGTGTAAATGAGCAGAGACGTTCTCCATTTTATAGGAAGCAGAGGGCTGGCTACTTTCTGTTAATGTTATAACTGACACATTGATAGATGGTGTGAAAAATCACTGAAATTAAACTTGTACTCCAGGGAGTGGTTCACACAGGTTCACTTATAATTGACCTAAAGTAATCAGCAATTTGATGTCTAAGTTTTGTTCAAAATCATTGTGAAAAACATTCTGAAGTCATAGAAAGAAATCTAAAGTCGACTGACGTGTGTGAACTGTTTTTACAGTGTAAGCAATCAAATACACTACACAGTGTGGTGTAACTTAACATCAATATGCAATCTTACAACAAATACATTATGGAACGTATTGTATATGCATGTTTTCTGAAGGTAATCGGGATGTCATTACGATAAAAAAATAAACCGGTAATGTCATTATTTAAAATAGTGTTTTATTATTTACTTGATTATTTGCATGAGTTTTTATCTTTTCATTCAATACAATTGAAGTTATACAGTATCATGCACAATTGTTCAAAAAAAAACTTAGAAAGTAAAGCTAACTTTCTTAAAGTTAGGAAGGAACTGGTGAACTTGAATTCCTTGTGTTCAAACAACCTTTTATGTCTGATGATAGAACATAATCATTCATCAGGTCTTTAGGAGAACACAGAAATTAATAGTAAGAAATGTTACTACAAAACTGATTCTTCTACATGGAAGAAAAATCTATTTTTAATCAAAAATAAATAAAGGCATGATGTACGCTTCTGCATTTAACAAATAATATTTGGTTACCCTTATTTGAAATATAATTTTATTAGTGTTATTAGTTCACATGAAATCAATAGTTTTTCGAAGAAACCACATATTTTAAGACTAATCTAACATATTCCTTGCTGCAAAAATTTTATTATATATATATATATATATGTATTTTTATATATTTACTATATATATATATGTATGTATTATATATATTTTTATATATATATTTAGTTTTGCGTGTGTGAATATATATGAATATATATATGTATATATTCATATATATATATATATATATATATATATATATTTAACAAGCTTAATTATTTCATTAAGAAGTATTTTAAAATTACAGAACAGTAAATACAATTTACACAATTATATAAGGTTTTTCTTCCTTGAATAGATATAATACATTTTTTACAAACATGTTTTAATAAGGTCTCAACATCTATATTTTTTTAAATCACATCATCTTGTATGAACGAATAAATTGTATAAGAGAATTCCGATCTGTCTTATTTGGCTGAGAAGTTAATTATACATTATCCTTATACATTTCGCACGCACAAAGTAGAGCACTAAACTATCTACCATTGACAGCCATTTATGTAACAATTCACCCGACCATCACAACATTATTGTATACATGATTTAAGCAAATAAAAGAAGGTACTGAATACTTAAAGAATTAGTGCTCACATACTATATTGTTGGTAATTGAATTTGTCGGAAGCATATACCTGAGTCATTAACTATTTTTCTCTAATATTTACAGAGCATTTAGCATTTGAAAAGTAAAAGCATTGACAGCCCTCAGCAATCATGTTTGTTCACCGCATACCACTCCAGCCAAACTATCACTTGGTTCTACGTACATGAGAAAGTGTTACATTGATGACAAATTTTTAACTTATTCTATGAAGCAATTTTTTTGGCCATTTATTTAATGAATTCTTAAGAATACTATGTGAGAACTTACTATTATAATGCATAAAGATTTTTTTCCCTTTTAATTTGCACTTTAATGTTAGAACATAAGGAAATAAATGAGCGTATGAACTGAAAAGTCCATCAAAAGTTTTTCATGCTAAGACAAATATTGTTATCTTCCTTGCATAATAATGTCACACATTTTGCACCAAGATTAGAGCGTTACCATTGTTGTGATATTTCCATTGCTCAGTAATTCAGCAGACACAAGCAATAGGAGACTTTATTGTGCCAACTTCATATACAAACACCTTGCTCTTCAATGATCCAACAGTTTTACGAAGAGATAATTAGTTTGCCTCATTGACTATTACTTATAGCTGCTTATATCTTTACCAAGGAGGGCTATATATATATATATATATATATATATATATATATATATATAATTTATTTTTTGGCCAGTATGTGTGACATATACTTTAAAACAACAGCCGATCACTGTGACACGGGAATGATTATTTGGCATATGTCTTACAGACTTTTACAACTGGATACCGTTTTTTATAGTACTGGATAGTAACGACATATTACCGTTATTTTTCTTCTGTTTATACAATATACAGCTACTCAATGATCAGTCTTGTTTAAATATACAGCATCATTTTGCACAGTAGATGATTCAATCTATTCAAAAGAAAAAAAAGTATATTAAACATGATTTATACAGTATAATACATCAAAAGTCTAAAAAGTACGGTAAACATACGTTTATGTGTACATAATATATATATATATATATATATATATATATATATATATATATATATATATATATATATATATGTGGAATTTAACCTGCCATCAATCTCTACCAGAAAAAGGACAGATCTCCTTAACTGTGGTATAGCCCCTATCAAATTTACCTGAAAAACTGGGAAGGCCCTGTTCACAAAGTGCAGTTTTGATGCAGTTTGGTATGTTTTTATCAGCCCCAAACTGCCATGTGTTCTAAAAAAAAGAGAGTATTTGCACAAAAGCTAAAAAAAAATGTCAAAAGCAAAAAGAGAAAACATAATTTGCCATAACTGAAGAGGAATACAATTTTTAAAAAGTCTGAAAAATAGAACATTTGCAATAGGCACACATAAGAAATATTGTCTGATTGGATACCGGATACAGTTTTTTTTTCTATTAAAAAAATCCCAAGAAAGAATGTCACTAAATCTCAATGAATGAACTTGACTTAATTGTCAAATTAGTTGTTAAGGAGATGGGGAAAGCTAGATAACAAACCCATCTGACAGCTAGTATGATTGTCACTTTTGGGAAACATAAATGCTCAATCTCTGCTCTGAGGGATTATATACCAAAGTAAATTGAAATCTGAACAACTATTAAAGGAATATTTTGAGTGAAGTCTCAGGAATGGGACTTCTTGGATGTTTCCCTTTTCTGCTTATCCAGGAATGGGACTGTAACAGTCTCACCTACTTTCTTAGCTAAAGAGAGGCTGTTAAAATGAAAAAGCTATAAATGGTGTAAAGCACGGTCAATCTCAACATATAATTTAAATGTGCTGCTAAATTACCATACAGTTATGGGATTATGTATGTGTACATGATTACCCTTTACAGTTTTCATGTTCTGAATCTTTTCAATCCCCAAAATGGCACTGAGAGTTTAAACGATACAGCAAACTACTGAACTACATCAGGTACTACCCAAAGGACTTCAATCAACACCATCATTGTGCATGGTTAAGATCAGAAAAGCATTTGCAAAGCAGTTGCATACATTGTGATGAAGTGCCACCTTTTTTTCAATAAGAAACTGGCATCATTGCATTAATATATATGTTTCTGTTGCTTTTACCAACTTAAAGGGGTTATTTGGGGACTGAAAACTTTTTCACCTGCTCACCACGCTGAAAAAATAATAAAAGAAGTAATACTCACTCATTTACTTTCCTATTTCCAGTGCCTGGTCTTCACTTCCAGAGGAGCAATGATGTCCCGACACAGGTAAAGGTAAGTGCTGTAGTAAATCAGTGGCCAAAGTGACCCAGGGATTGGCTGCAGTGATCACATGTTCCTTCTCTTCCTGAAAGGGCTGTGTCTGATTGGTGGAGCGTTCAACCAATCACTGGCAGCGCTCAGTCATTCATTGAATGATAGCTGAGTGCTGCCTGTGATTGGTCACAGTGCTCAGCCATTTATTGTACAGTGGCGGAGAGGTGATGTATTTTTTTTTACAGCAGCTAGGGCTGATTTTCAAAAATCACTGCGGGGTTCCATTGAAAGCAATAGGATGGCATCGTGGTCCTTTTCCACAACTGTGGCAGGGGATTTCTTCATCCATGAATCATGAATTCATGAATGGGTGTGAGTGAGACCTGCCTCTGATTGGCTCAGCGCTGAGCCAATCAGGGGGCAGGTCTGACTCACACCCCCTTCACACCCACTGCAGGCCGGCCGCGCTGAACTCCGGCTGCCGGGACAAGGTGAGTATATATATATTTTTTATTTTAACACATTTCTGGATGAATTACAGTGAAGGGCTTATATATTTAAGCCCTTCCCGACAATTAATCCCACACTCGCCCGCAGCGCATTGCTTTCAATGGAGCCGGCTGTATTGCCGGCTCCATTGAATGCAATGCGCTGGACAACTCCAGCCCGTTTCTAATGAAGCGCGGCTAGGTGCAGATTTTCGGGCGATTTTCGGGCCCCGGTCACACGATTTGCGGATGCGCATCCGTCATGCGATCCGCAAATCGCACGAAAAACCGCCGTCTGACTAAGGCCTGACAGTATCAGCCATCATGTCCTTTGGCGGTCAGGTCTTCTTTTGCCACTGATCTGTCCAAGCATTATAGATTTTTCTAGCTACCCATATACACACTCTATTTCAAATGCAAACACAGTTCCAACTATTCTCCCAACATGGAAATGGCTGGGTTCACGCTTACCCTATATTTTATGGATTTTAACACTGAAAGATTACAGGACACTAAAAGTGTCACTTTAACTTCTGTGGTGCTCCTGGCCAAACACTGAGTAGAATACACTGACTTTATTGATGTTTCAAGGATTGCATTTTAATAGTCCTGTGGTCCTATAATCTGTTTCTATACATTGACATAAGCATAGGCAAGCGTTACAGAGGTATTATGTTTCACAGGAGGCGGATGGAAACACAAGCAGACCCAGTGGTCCTCATAAATCAGCATAAATAAGAATACAAATGTAGATACTTATTGACTTTGCCCTATAGTTTAGTTGAAAAATGTCTGCGTGTCCTCAAAGGACACACCTGTTATCTGGAACAGCCCTTAACCAGCTTGTTAAGCGGATATGTCAGATCAAAGACCACATACAATGGGTACTAACTTTCACAATAGTTTAGCCCTGAGCCAAAGCTTCTGTGAAAGCCAGGCATGTGCCAGTGGTATTAGGGGTTGCAATTGAAAATAAATTTCTCTTGAATAAGTACCTCTGTCCAATCGGAGGCACAACCTCGTCCCAGACAAAAGCAGTTGAGGATAAGTTATTGACTTCAGTGACAGCTTGAATGAACTTCATTATGCTGCCCCACTCCTAGAAACTGTCAGGTTTTAGACTGAATTAGGTGGCAGGTGCATAAGCTGTTATCCTGTCCCCCTCGAGACAAGTACAACCCAATCATCACCTGATTCTATACACAAATGTTTATGTTTATTTTAATGAATCCCAGCAATACTGAAAACCATATTTAAATCATACGGCTGATCCTATTATACTGGTTGGTTACAGATTGTTAGGCAAAGCCCACAATACGTATTACTCTTCCATTACCTTGCATTATGCCTACATTTATTGTGTGCCAGCGTTCCTCTGCTTCAATGAATAGTTTTATTACTTTTCAAATTAAAGAGGAGTTTTACGGAATATATTACATTGGTGTGGATATTTAATAATTTTTCCTCTAACTTGTCTTCCGTTTTTAAAGATATTAGTGTACTCTTACTCTTATATAAATTTCTGGGGTAGTAACCCTGTACAGGACTAGCGCTCAGAAGTGAATACAACTCTACCCAATCTAGGAAATGCTCAGTGAGACTACAGATTCAGGGTTTAGTCACACAAACGTATATTGGCTACGTTTTCACAGCCAGCCAAAATACGCAACCATCTGATGTATTGCATTCCAATGTATCATTTCAGATAGACGATTTTTGGGTGCATAAAAATGGGTAGCCGGAAAAGAGAGCGCCTACCGTTTTGAAACTATCCTCTGTCTGGAATACGGCAGCCAGTCCAATAGACTCCTATGGGAGCCCATGGGAGCTGTCAAAAAAAGGAGGTGGGAGGGAGTTTAGCAGAGGCTCTGCTAAACTCCCTCCCCCTTTCCTCCCCTTGCCGGCTGTTGGCAAAGGGAGGGGGCAGGACAGGAGATTAGCACACTAGCTCCCACCCTATCCAACCCCCTTGCTTTGCTTGACAGCTGTCAAGGGGCAGAGAGAGGGCTAAACTCTTTCCCCCCACCCAAAGGTTTCCTGGGCTCGGTGTATACACACCGCACCCGGGCCATCTGAACAGGTGTATAAGTGGGAAATGCAGCCGTGACTTGGTCATGGCTGCTTCTCGCTCATGCGATTTTTGGCTTCGCTCCAGCCATGACGCGGATGGCCAAAAGTCGTAGCGCCCATGTGAAGGATCCTTAATACAGTGTAGCAAACTAGTAGACACTTGTACAGCTGTTTAACTCACAGAGCACTGAGTAAGCTGGACACAGTTGTATTCACTTCTCAGCTACGTGTAAGGGCTAGTTATGTATAGGTTTCTAGCCTCTGACTATGAACAAGACTGTTCTCATTAATCGACAGCAAACAAATATTTTGCAAATTAAGGCTGGCTTAGACGCAACCCTTCTCGCTCAAAAATCCCTCAAAGCTATCTTTCGAATGAGAATCGTTGGGTCTAACTGCACTGACATCGTGCAGACTTGTCAATGAATCGCTGATCGTTCTATTTCAGCATGCTGAAAGAGAATGATCAACCTTATCAGGAGTTCACAGCGGAATACAGCTGATACTATTGTTTCAGCTGCTATCCCGTTCCGTAAATACAGCCGGGGTATGAAGAACACAGCGGTCCAGCTGTGTTCTGCATACCCCGCTCAAAGTGCTCAGCTGTAAACAAGCTGAGCGCTCCAAGAAGAGAACAGCTGGATGCAGAAGACAAGCGGCCCCGCTTGTCTTCTGCATACCCCGCACAGAGCGCACAGCTGTATAACATCTGTGTGCTCCATGAACACAGCAGGAGAATACAGAAGACAGCGCTCCAGCTGTCTTCTGTATACCCCACTCAGAGCTCAATAAACAGCAAGAGAATATCAGCAGCACTCACCAAAACCCATATGATTGGTAGGAGTTTTGTAAAATGACACTGGTGCATGCCTAGGGGAACTGGATCCTTGGTTCCAAGCGTAGTCCAATAATAGCGTATAAAGGCAGCACCCTTTGTGTCGAAACGTCGCTGTTTGGCTTATGCCATGGGCTAAAATAAAAGTCTGTTGACTATTTTCCACGCGGAGCGCAAAGTGATCGCTCAAAACTGTCAATCACACTGCCGTTTGAACGATCACCTTGCCCTCTAAATGCACACACTGATTAGCACTCAAAAGATGTCTTTTGAGCGACTTTTGAGCGAGACTTGTTGTGTCCAAACCAGGCATTATGCAAAACTAAAGCAAAAAGTATATTAGAAATTGTGTGAGTTTTCATTTATATTTAATTAGGCTTATTTACATTAAAATTGGAAAGCCTCTTTAACGTAATTTACTTTTATAATAAAGAGGGTAGATACATTTTTTGTTAAAGCCTTTGCAATGATTTTTCAAACTTTTATGTGACACTCAGTGAAGATGAAATATCTATAGTATTAACTGATTCTGAGCGTGAACTTCAGTTTTCACCCATTTTTGCCTGCTTCTGCGTTCACGGCTGAGGTTGGTCTGTGGGTGACGTTGTACCAGCTGTTTTGTCTTAATTAGGGTATGTAGATACTCTAATTTTAGAGATTTGTCTCCATATATATATATATATATATATATACATACATATATGTAAAAGTTGCTTGCAATCAACTTCATTAGTATTCTAGAAAGAACTACTAGAAGAAGTGCAAATTCAGCTGAAAGACCTGCTCACCAATGACAATTCTCATCACTTAATTATGAGAGGTTGTTCATCTAAGCTCCATACTATTAAAGTATGGTTTCAACTGTGGAGGCAATTTTGGCACAAGGCCTTGGCTCTGTGCCACATTTAATTTAATGAGGAGCATTTTCTTTTCTAGAACAGATTGGAGGTTATTTTCCTGCAACTTAATGTGTAACTCTCAAATTATTCTTACATAGAAAGTTATTTTCATAGTGTCACAGCAAGCTAATATTGTAAAGTAGTGCCGATATCTGGTAAGTAATGCAAGTGATAGAAGTTCCAATACTCTCTTTTCATGGGCTTTATCTGTGATCTATGCAATATCCTTAGATCTACTGAACATAACTACTACTAGCAGAACTAATAATCCCATTATGTATGTTGTTGGATTTACAACTGGGAGCATGAAACACAATCCTTACTCCCTGTTATAAGCTAAAGACAAAGAGGAGCTACGACAGTCAGGATTCAGTCAGATGGGAATATTTCTCATCTGTGTGCTGTCCATATGTGTGACTGACTATACACGGACCCATTATAGTCATTAGTGACATTTAGACATAAATTTTTTTAGACATATCAATGGGCCGTGTAAAAAAGTAACATCAAGTCCTTTTCTGGTCCGATTTATTGGATGACAGTAGCTCATTCAGGTCAATGGGGAGGCAAAAAAAATGGATGACATGCCTTGTGCGTTCCATTTTCCATGGATTCTTTCCAAGTGAAGCTAGAAAAGAATGAGCCTCCTTCCATTTTATTTGTGTGTGAGAAAAACACCTAAGTCCATGAAAGTGTAAAAGCTGACACACGTAACACATACAGAGGAAAACACATGGATTACCAACAGACCATTTTTTGCAGATTGAAATCAGAAATGCTCATTTGAATAAGCATCAGAAAATGGTCAATCTTCACAAGCAGAATTCACAGGCATAAGAGACAATTTAAGTAAGGCTTGTGTGGTAGGCCTGCACATCAACCAGAAGGATCCTTTCCTACCTATCTCAAACCCCTGAACTGACTTGCTTTCCATGGTTTCAGTATGAAACAATAGTCATCCCCAGAGGCGTAACTTGAAGCTTTTAAGCCCCAATGCAAAATCTGTAACAGGACCCCCACCTATAATCCTTTATTCATACTACTAGGCTTACTATATGAAGAAGATACCATTTATGGGCCCCTTAAGGGTGCTGGGCCCAGGAGCAACCGCATCCTCTATAGTTACGCCCCTGGTCATCCCTTGATACCTGTCCTGACTATGGGTACTCCTGACTTTACTACAGCCTTGCATGTCTACTTGTACTGTTACTTTGATCTAACTACATTTCACTTTACTATTTGTTTTTGCAGGATTATGGATGCTTTGAATAACCCCCCATTATGGAACAATACCTGCCCCTCTTTCCCTTTATTCATAGTTTCTGTTAGTAACTGTTCCTTTCATTATATAACTCTATGCTGTACATGCATATTTTATTGACATACTGTATTATTGATCTGTTAAAGAAGGAGAAAGCAAAAGGGTGTCTGCTCACCTGGATAAGTACTGCAATAGGATATTGGTGCAAGGAACCAGGTTGCCTCTATAGATCTATATACTTGAAGAGAAATCAGCACGTCAAGAATCACATGAAAAAGCACAAAAGGAGTAAAAAGCATACAGAGGTCTAAAAAATGTCCTACAAACTTTGAATGATTCTCTTATTCATGGCATTATACCATACATTATACAGTATACAGTGGCACTCTCATGCTAAAGTTCATATTGAACAACATATGGCCACGATAAGATAAAATATGTATTTTAGAGAAAAAAATGGTTTAAAAAGCCCTATTTCAAGTTGCCCATTATGGTATTTTTAGTTATTAGAGAGAATCCCTTATTTATCCTTGTTACCTATAAAAAGCATTTCTCTGTTCAGAGAGTCCAGTACATCTATATGTTACAACAGTGGCCTATTAATTGGGCAGTAGGTAATATTACATATCTCTTGGTGGTGCTCAGAGGAAATTAAAGAGTTGCTACTAGGTTCCCCAACAGATTAGAAATGATCACTGGGTATCCCAGCAGCAAGATAATCTGTGATTAATTTAATTTTAGGGGGCTTTTTAACAATGGTAACATTGCATGCCATTGCAGTTTTTTCACAGGAATGTACTGTACTTACCTTAGAAAACAAACAGTTCTGTGCATGCTATGTCCATGAAGTGTAATGGCCTTTTTACATGGGCCTACGGTTGTTTAAACGACTGCACGAGTGCGGACATCACTGCTAAGGTCGTCACCGTTCGTGTAGAGCATTTACACTCACAGACTTATCACTGGATCGCTGGGCTCTTGCCGGCTTGTCGCTCAGCGCTTCACCTTCTATGTGAAACGCTGAGTGGGGAACATTTACATTTAATGTAAGCCAGTGATCCAGTGATTAGCTTTTATGCTTACTGAAAGTCAGTGATAACGACAAGTGAATGAATAGTGAGCGATTTTTTTTGCATTTAGACTGAGCAATTTTTACTCAAATTTACTTGTTTGAGCAAATGTTGAGTGATAATTGTTACATGTAAATGGGCCATTACAAAGTTGTACAAGATTAGAAAAACTCTTCTTCCAGAGACAGCACCGAACCAGTCCATTGATTGTGTCTGCTATTGCAGCTCAGCTTGAATGGGATTGAACTGCAATGTCGCACACAACCTGTGAACAAGTGTCCAAAGAGAAAAAAATATCCAAAATAGCGCTTCACGGGATGAAGAAAAATAATGTGCATATATATATATTCTTTCACCACAGGGTGCTTGAAAAAGGCCCCCCAGCGGGCAGAAACGCGTTGCAAATAAAATTTCACCCTGTGGTGAAAGAATATATATACACATTATTTTACTTCATCCCGTGAAGCGCTATTTTGGATATTTTTTTCTCTTTGGATTCTTATCTACACTGGGTTCCCTATCATTAGGGACCCCAAACATCCAAGCAGCTCTCCAACCAGGATTGGGAAGAAGGATCTATTAACTTACAGGCTATCCAGGATTTGGAGGTACTAGTGAGTCATCCCACAGTTTGGGATCCTCACTTAGTGCCGGGTAAGTCCCATATTTTATTTTATTCATTTCCATAATTCCATTTTATACTGAAGGGGCGCTATTCTGATCCCGGCATTATTGTCATTTTCTGTGAACAAGTGTGGCACTGTTTTTGGAGGAAAGCAGTTGGGTTTCAAATCCTGTATAAACCCTCCAATTCTAGTTGCTATCAATTAGATGTGATAAAATGGACCTTATATTATAACAGTTTAACTGTAAACAGCTATATATATATATATATATATGTTTTATATTTATATACAGCTGTTTGCAGCTAAATATATAAATATCCCATAGTTGTTGAGTTGGTTGTTGTTACTAAAGTTATGTAGCCATCTTGTAAACTCATTAACTCTATAATGTTAAGCATCAGAATTTATGCACAGCTATGCGACCCAGTGAAAATTGCTGTCCTCTACCCTGGCAACATTTTAGTGGTGTCTCTAGACTGTTCACATCTAGCTCCTGTATTGCTTGAAAGGGATGTTCATTTGCTCCCAAATTGCAGCAGATGGTGTTTCATAGTTGGTCACAAATGGCTGTCAGTGAGTGTTTGTCTCTATGCCAGTAACCTAGAGTTTGGGGACTCCCTACGAGAGTGTACCAGCTCTGACTCTGCTGATAGCAGCATCTGAGAAAATGATCTTTTCTTCCTGTTGCAAAATTAGCCAACTCACTTTTGTACTACTGACAAGGGATTATGAATGTAAAGTGTTTTTTGGTTGATTATAATACACTGAATAGAGGACAGGAAAAAAACTAATTACAAAACAGAAATCTTTACTGCGTTATTTATGTTACATTTTAACAAACGTGAGCGTGATAAAGTATTAACATATATGTGCTATAAGTTATCCTCAAGTAGCATATCCCAGACCAATACATACAATCCTGGTCACTGACTTGTCACTTAACATGACTTTAGAAGCTTTGTCAACATTTACTAATGAGAATGTATTGGACTTTTCCCTGTCAATAGGGAAATGGTTGGCAAACTTCAAATTTTTCCTACCAGGGTTTGGCCTCTTTTACATTACTTATGGAAGATCTATATATTGTCTAGATCTAATGGAGGATCATACTACAGCATAAGGGAAAAGGAAAATGTTCTCTAATATGAAAATGTCTCTTACCTCTTTGCAGCAATTTGATCTCCATTTGTTCTAAAAACACATATGAGCTAGAAAATGTGCCGAACACGGCACAAGGGTATATTCTTTTTGTGTACACAGCTGATAAAAAGTTTGTCCAATGTCCATTGCTGCCGATCTTTTTCCTGATGCAGGCAAGGAAATGTTGTAAAACATATTTTTCTGCTTCCTTCAGGAAAATGATTGGCAGCAACAATCCAGTAAACATTAAAACTAACCCCATAGAGTCTCTACTCCAGCTGCTTACTACCAGAAAGATAAAATGTGAGGACCAGACATATGTGAACAGGCCGTAAATAGTACCTTAAGATCTGCAATGGTTAGATTGGGAAATCCATGTTGATAAGGTTGAAGACTGTTTGAGGGTGCGCTCACACGTTGCAGATCTGCAGCAGATTTCACCCCTTCATTTTCAATTCAATTGAATGGGTGAAATCTGCTACAGATCTGCATGAAAATCTGCAACACAATCCACAGCAAATCAGCTATGGGATAGAATTAGTTTGCACAGACATTTCTGCATCACAATGTTATCCCTATAGGGCTTGAATTCTGCACCCGCTAAAATTCGCACATCTTGACTTCCAAACCGCAAGATTAAATTCTGCAGTTAACAGGCTTAATGCTGTGCAAGTAAAGATATCTTGCGAAAATGTTGTTGCAGATTTCTAACATATAGGAGATGTAATTCTGCAATTAAAGTCTGCATAAAAAAAAATCGCAAGACATTCCACAGAGCATATTTTGCAGTTAAAAATGCAACAAGGTCCACACTAATTGACAAAATCCGCACTTGTGCTGCATCCTGCGGACAATTCTGTCCCATGTGAAAGGTCCCTAAGGCCTCATGTCCACGGGCACGCATGGATTCCCAGTGCAGAATCCCATATCGGTTTCTAGCCGTGCCCGCAGCCATGAGGCCAAAAATGACATTTTTTTCACCTGTCCAGACGCGGCACAGGTCTCCTCCGTCGCGGACAGATCTTCTTTCTTCTGCACGGCGAATGCGTCCAGGTGTTTTCTTTTTTATTAATCTCCCGCTTTCCCGTGGATCCATAGCACAGCCACAGTGTTATCCATGGCTGTGCCGCGTATCGGACAGCTTCCATTGACTTCAATGGAAGCCGTCCGTACAGGAAACTGCAGAAAATGGAGCATGCTGCGATTTTTATCCCGTGCAAGCCACACTACGGGATAAAATGACATCCACAGGTATTTAATTACTGCGTATGCCCCATGAATGTCTATTGAACTGCATGGTACTATTGTATCTTGTCACCACCCGAAGCTAGGGGTTTGACAGGGCTTGCATGAAGGAATGCCCCTGTCACCCCCCTAGCTCCCGATCGGCTGTGGACTGTAGCTCATGTTCCCCGCAGCATGTGAGGGGATACAGGTGGACCCAGAGGCATCGGGCATCTTAAGCGTTGCTACGGGAGCAGTGCAACACAGCAGTAAGTGTTTCTACCACTGTGCCATGCTCTTGCCTCCGGCATGTAGCACTGTACTTGCCCTGCTCCTTCATCCCACCTCCGCCGTCCTCTGCCAATTGTTCCCATTAGTGCTCCACTGGTGTCCGCTCACCGCTGTCACTCTCGGCGGCTCCCTCACATAAGCGCTGGATCATCTTGTTTGTTACCCCACAAGTTCATATGTCAGCGCTGATTGTGAGGTTGGTGCTGGGGAACGGAACAGCGGCGGAGCAGAGGGGGAGAAGCCACAGCGGCCGAGAAGTCCAAACAGCAGTCATGGAGACGGAGAGCGGCAGAACGGGGAGGCAGGGAGACTGACAACAGCGAGGAGGTTAGATGAGGCCAGGGGAAAGGGAGACGGAGAGCACCACCACAAGAAGCCCTGTCAAACCCCTAGCTTCCAGTGGTGACAAGGTAGAATAGTACCGAACTGGGGTTTATTCCACAATTCAGTTTTGCCTAGGGACATGAGGCCTAAAGGTCTCTAAAGAAGTTGATGTTACATACCTGCACCTTCACTTTTTTAGCTAATTTTAGACAATATTAGGGAATACATATTTTGCTACTTTCTTTTGCCCAAGTCTTTATAAAGAAAATACTTTGTGTGATGTTTGTATGTTATAATGTAAATGATCATAAAGTTTGCAAAAATACACAAATTTTTCATCTGTCAGAATAATTTTGACAACTTAGGTAAATAATACATCTGTGTAAATACACATTTATATTCAAACTGATCACAATTACCATTCATGTGATATTGCTAGTTTCAGCCAACATCTAACACTTTGCTCAATGAGCATTTCTTTGTGTCTTCACAGGTTATGCAAGATAATTTGGGATTTGACGTTATTTATTGTTTGCAGCTATTTGCTTTCACATTCCATATTCACACCTGGCACCTGAGTCTTCTCTCAGGTATTATATGAATGCCAGGAATAAAAATTACAACTTTACTATATTGGATTTCATTTTTTTTCAAAAACTGTAGTATTAATTTTCATATTTATGCGTTTGTCCAAGATATCATATTATGAATTTTCCACTGCGCTGAAGTATGGATCACAGTCTAGCTATTTCTTCGATCTATAGTACATGGTTCCTCAATTCCAAATTAAACTTTTCAGTAAGTGTCCCTTAAGAGTCAGGTGATCATAGACTGTGTATGTGAATAGTGTATATGCCTAGGGAGATCATTGCAGCTTGATATGAAAGATGATATCACAGATTAGTTAACCGTATGGGCACAGCCTCAGGGGAGGTATGTGGAATGAATCAGATTAAACAAAATTGATACAGTGAATACTTAATCAAACAGACAAAGGTAGTCTGCACAGCTAATTAGGGGCAAATAGAGTGTCCCTCTTGTACCTCATTTAACTGACAAATTGTGCAGACAGTTTTAATGGGAGTCTGTTTAGCAGAGAGAAAGCTGTATAGTTGACAGCTTGGCAAAATGTGGTTTCTGTAACACCACATGATGCTTATGGAAATAAGTCTGCTGCAGCTGAGCTCGACATAGGGAGAGACACTCAACTGAAGGGGCCAACAGGAATCTAGTTTCCGGACTTGATACCTAAAGTGGCAGAAGGTGCTGACAAAACTGCAGATTACCTGCCGTAAATACACATATTATATATATATATAACAGTTGTTTGAAGCAACTGTTGGATTGATACTAAACAACTTGGTTTGATAATACTAATATACAGGTTAAATACCCTCTTAACACTACCATACTTGATAATAGTAAACAGTTGCAGTGATGGCTTATATTGTACCTTCCATTTTCGAAAGTGGGCAACAGAACAGTAATACAGTACTCATAAAACAATGCAAAAAATACATTTGTGTACCCCCAGAAGAAGTTCCATGGTGAAACTTAAATTGGGTTTGGAAGTGGTGGTCGAACTTTGGTTCATTACAATGTTTCATTCCGGTTAATTCATTCTCTCACTTGGCTGTTTGTTAGATAATGCTGTCATATACTTTTTTGAATTGATGCTTTTGAATTACTAATAAAGATATCTATCAAAATTGGCTGTATGCCAACTCTAGTTCAATTTATTTTTAGGATAGGTCCTCAATAGTTAATTCCCGGGGATCTTCTGCTCTGGATTCTCGACGATGAGATGAGTGCCTGGTCCACTGTCAGTAGAACTGCCCAGACATGCGTTATAGACGTCAGGAGAGGAAGTGCCCTAGCTGGCTTCCCTCCTATTGAAATCAATGGGAGCTGGAGCCAGCTACATTACTTCGGGCACTTCCGTTTCCAACACCAGGGATGGCTGTAGAAGTGTAGTAACCGCTTTAGCTCCCACTGATTTTAATGGGAGTGAAGCTAGCTAGGGCACTTCCACGGCCAACCCCTATGACACATGTTTTGTCCGCTGAACTGACAGCTCATCATCGGGTCCCCAGTGATTGACTATTGATGACCTATTTTGAGCATAGGGTCATCAATAGTTTTTTCTCAAAAAACTCTTTAAATTGAATAAACATATGTTTTATTTTACTGTATATATTTTGTCTCTATATTTGTGTTGGTGTGCTTCTAATTATATATCAGGTGTTCTGCTTATATACTATATGTGTTGATCCACGGTGTGGTGATATAATTATGGAAACTTGACTTTTGTAGATTAAAAAAACTATGGTTGCATGTACGTATTTTGGTAGCTTGGTTAAATATTATAGCTTGATAGCTATGTTGCATGGGCAGTGAATAAAGAGTGAAGATGTAGCTGAGCTGAAGTTGCCAATACCTCAGAGCTCAGTTTGTCATTTGATTTATTCTGTGATGTCATGATTTTACATAGTTACATAATCAATAACACCTAAAGATACACAGAACGTAACACAGAGAAAACCAAGATTCATCTTTGTTCAAATCAGAGGTGTAACTTGAAGCTTCTGGGCCCCAATGCAAAACCTGTAACAGGGCCCCATCTATAATGCTTTATTCATAGTACTGGGCTCCCTATATGGACAAGATAGACCTTATGGGCCCCCTAAGGCACCTGGGTCCGGGTCAACCGCATCCCCTATAGTTACACCAGTGGTTCATATCATATAGAACTATAAAAAGCAGTTAAAAAGGCCGATGCATGCTTATGACTGAGTAGGATAAGTTACATAGTAAGGTTAAAAAACAATTCTGTCATGTTTAACCTTTTATCTTGATATTGTGATACAGAGAAAGGCACAAATGTATGCCTAGTTCAAATTGTTGTCATGTAAGTGGAAACATTTGTTCCTGTCTACAAATATGGCACCTCATAGATCAGTTCTCTATTGGAAGCCATCTAAGACGGATAACTTATGTATTTCAGGTAAATACTGAGTGAATAATGATGGTGCATGAAAGATACAGGTCAATGACAAATTCTGCAGCACCACAACTGTTTGTTTACCATACTAAACATATACCAATAATTTTAGTCTACAGAAACTTAACGTAAACTAACTAATTAGTTTGTTTTCACCAAATCTATAATTTCAGTTAGGCATCCAATGTTTGCTCATCTTCTTTCTTTAACTTTGAAAAGTCTATGCTAATGCCAGGCTCACACATTGAGTAAAATTCACTTCTTTTCTCAAAGCACAGAATTGTTTTTAAAGGTCATTCTATACAGGACAAGGTCATTCTATACAGGACAGGGGTGTAGCTAACGGCTCAGGGGCCCAAATGCATAAATTCCGCTCCCCCCCCCCCTCACACACACACCTGTACCTGTACCTGTACCCCTACCTTTACTGTGCTGCATATAGCTACAAAGCAAATTTACATACATGATCTAGCCTCTTGGCATAGGCCTTACAAACATGACCCATTTCCTGAACTACATGGATACAGCCTCTTAGGGCTCAGTCGGACGAGCGTTGTTTTTTGCTTTGTGCGCAAAAAATAACAAAACAATCCACACATGTTAAAAATGCACGTGACTGAAGCTCCATGCCCATTGAAAGCAATGGGATGCAGGCAACCCACACAGTGATTTTCGGGGAAGGGCTTGAAATATAAGCCTTTCCATGAATATCATCCCTAGCTGCTTTAAAAAAATATATATATACATCACCTTCCGCCGCTGCATGTCTTGTCACTTGGTCTGTGCCAGTGTTCTGAAGCACTTTCTGCTTAGATTACTTTAGTACAGATTTCTTAAAATTGTGGTACACATCATTAGTACATTTTGATTGAGTTTATGAAGCCACTAAACCACACCACCTTTTTAGACACTTTAGGCCAGGCTCATACAAGTGGGTCAGATTTCGCATGCGAGAGGCCTGCAGTGGATTCCGGCTTACTGAATAGGTCGTGATTAGAGATGAGCGAGTATACTCGCTAAGGCTAACTACTCGAGCGAGTAGTGCCTTAGTCGAGTATCTGCCCGCTCGTCTCTAAAGATTCAACTGCTGGCGGCGGGAGGGGAGCGGCGGGGGAGAGCGGGAAGGAACAGAGGGGAGATCCCTCTCTCCCTCTCTCCCCCCCCCCGCTCCCTCCTGCTCACTGCCGCAACTCACCGGTCACCCGCGCCGGCAGCCGAATCTTTAGACACTAGTGGGCAGATACTCGAATAAGGCACTACTCGCTCGAGTAGTTAGCCTTAGCGAGTATACTCGCTCATCTCTAGTTGTGATCCCCTCTATCATAACTGTGTGGCAGGAACTGTGTAAACTTCATCAGTAACTGTGACAGGAGTGTCAGTGTCCCCATTCAACTGTAATTGGCCCTACAGAAATCAATGAGCTTTTAGAACGGCGTATTACGTGTCTAAAAAATACGCGCGCTATACATGGCTGACATATACCTGTGTGAGTGAGCCCTAGCCAGAAAGCTACCAGTATTTTCTAGGTTTAATGAAAAGACAGCAGAGATAGAGGAAATTTAACAAAACCAGTAGGGAATATTTAAACACAACTTAAAACAAATGCTTATTTATTACTTTACACACATTGGGTTATAACTATGGATAGGCATGGCCTCTTGCTCAAAATGTACGTTTTGTTACTCATAAATCTAGAAAAAAACACTCAATAGGTATTTCTAATTTTTTTCCTAATATTAATAGATACATTTTTGTAAATGATTGGTTCTACAGTGTAATTGAAATGTAAAATGTTCCCCACAGTGTGTCGGGAATGCTGATGGAGGTAATTGATAAATCTCTTCATTTATTGCTAGCTCCTGCCTCTCAGTTAGAAGCACACAAGCAACTGCCCTTACAGAGCAATGAGATTCCCATCAGAGACCCCAGCAGATATTGGCAATTGAAATGGCAAATTAGCTGTGGCCACAAAACAGAAGTGACAGCCCAAGTAGCCAGATATAAGGGGTGTAACAATTTAACACTGGTAGCAACTGGCCAGACTTATCATATGGGCTAATCACAACAGAACCTGGGAAATAATAGTCTCCAGATGTTGTTGCTTTGTTAATGCCTTCCCCATGGAGTCAAAAAGCTGAATGAAAGCAGTTAGCAAACAAGGGAATAGTACTGTAGTAATATAAAATGACAAGTAGAAGTGAGGGTTACTTTTATAATGATAATCAACACACAGCTTAAAGGGAAGCTGTCACATTCCCACAGCACCATAAAATAAGTTATGTACTGTTAGGAATGTGACAAAGAGCCAGGCCATGTATTTTTTATACTCACTCGCTCCCGCGATCCAGCGCTGTCACTCATGGAATTAGGCATACAGCTAGAAAACCAGATTCTTTTCAGAGTCCTGTGCTGTCCCATAGACTTCTATAGCAGAGAGCGCTTGGGACTCTGAAAAGAGTCAGATGCTCTTTCCGCGTGAGAAGCCCGACCTGAGTTTTGCCGAAAATCACAAGAAAATTTGAATTTACTAAAATGCCTGATACAGAGGTCAGGGTGCAGCCAATCAGCAGCCATGATGCCTTGATGATGTCAAAAATATATGCCCTCCATTTTGCATATGGGCAGCAATTTCATTAGATGCCTGCATCACATGACCTAGCCATATATAACATAGACACAGTGTAACAAGTGGCCATTTTATATCTGAGCACAGGTCAAAGGAACTGCATCATGTTTATATATTTATATGAAATGTGGCCTGTTCTTAGGAAGAGAAATTCTACAGAGTATATATTGCTGCTGGTACGAAAGCTTACGTGCCAGCAGAGAAGTGAAATGGGGTTATATTGGAGTGGCCAGAGAATGAAGCTGCATCACTTTTATAAGCCTATCAGAGATGAGCGAGCATCCAAATGCTCGGGTCTGCGTTATTCGAGTCGAGCTTTTCATAAAATTCGAGAGATCTACTCGAGTGACGAACCCCATTGACTACAATGGGAGACTCGAGCATTTTTGTATGTGGGACGCCGGGTCCCAAACTTTTTTTTTTCCTTGGTTCGTGTTCTCTCTCTCTCTCTCCCTCCTCCTGCCTTGCAGACAAAAAATTTGCCATTGACGCGCGCTGCGTCGCGGCAGGGAGGGACCAAAACAGGCACGTCACAGTGGGGAGGAGCCAAAAACTGGGACGGGGTCGAACACGACTTGATGCTTGTTCGAGTAACGAGAACCATCGAGTACGCTAATACTCGAAGGAGCATCAAGCTCAGCAGAGTATGTTCACTCAACTCTAATGCCTATACAAAATGTGGTCTGTACATTGGAAGAAAGTATATTTCTGCTGGGAAAAAGAAAATAGAGAAGCTCACCTGTGCTTAGGAGCCCGCACTCAGCTGCCGCAGAGAACACTCCCTATGTCAAATCCACCCGCCCAGTCCTGGCGGCTTCCAGCAGGAAAATCCTCAGTAAAAAAGACTTTGATGTGACACTTGGGAAAAAGTGTATTACTGCTTTATTGAAAAGTGCCTTATTTATTGAAAAGCAGACAGACATACTGTTTAGGTATGGGGAATATTGCAGCTATCGGTTTGTGGCCTCAAAGACAAGTGACCGGCGACTATAAATTACTTCCAGGTCTTATGCAGCTACCTGTGGGGTGAGGGAAATTACACTAAGCTGCGCAAAACAGGTACAGTTCATAAACATACAAGCTATTCTCCGTGGCCTTCTATTCTCATATATTGAGTTGCCCAGGGACTGGGGCCCAGTTAGTTGGTGGTGGTTTTTGGTTAATATAAACTAAAAAGAATCCTAAACAGGGAAACAGCAAATACACATAATGTGTGTCAGCAGTCTCAGGCATTGCTCAAAGTTGGAAATACAGAGTTACAGCTCTCATGTCTCTATGAGGTGCACAGTCTGCTGTTGCTGGTGATGGTTGGGGAATGTCTCCTGCTCTACTTTTCATGCTTCCACCATGTTTACTTCATAATTTTTCCCCCAATAAAAAATATATCCATATCAAAATACAGAGCTACAGTTCTCGTTTTTCCATGAGGAGCACAATCTGCCTTCAAGGTGCTGTTGCTCGTGGTACTGGTGGTGCTGCTGCCGCTCTCCTGCTTTCTCCATGTTTCCTCCTCCTCCTCATTCTCCCAAAATGAAAATTTTCTAAAGCACAAGAAACACCTATAGCTCTACAGCTTTTCCTTGGAGAAGGTCTATGCTTGAGTTTTCTGTTCACCTGGTAGAGTTTGTCAGAATGTGCAAAGGTTTAAATGAATAAAATAAAAGTTATGCTGAATCTTTCTCCATACAACTATGGTATATAGCAATTTGCTCAGCTCCTCCTGCTCTATAACATGATGTCTGCAGTTTGGACAGCACGTTCAAGCTGACAGACGTCCATTAATGCAAATAACATACAAAAATACAGCTCCGTAAAAAGGGATTCTTCCTTATTTCACAACATATAAAAGGTTACATAAAAAGGTAAGTGCAAACACAAAACCCAAGCATACACATTTTGGGACAAAGTGTGATTGTTCTCAGTAAGAGAAGCCAAGTAATCTTGTAGATATGATATCTTTTAATGGCTAACAAAAATACATGATGTTATAGCAAACTTTTGGATTTTCTATGGACCTTCCTCAAGGCTTAATGAAACTGATTTGGATGGGAAATTCTGAGTTGGTTGGGTGCAAAAAAAATTGGGGGAAAGCAATTTTTGCTACTGGGTAAACACAGTTTACTTACAATTCAGCTTTTTTCCTAAAAGTCAACTATTTTTTAATTATAAAATCTGTGTGTGGCCCCCACGCAAGAGATCCGCAGCTCTAGAAGCCCATAGGGTTGCATTAGCATCCGTACGGCAACTTAAAGGGGTTGTCCCGCAAAATGAAGTAAAGGTAAACACTTCTGTAAGGCCATATACATGCACTTTGTAATATACATCGTGCATTAAATATTGGCCTTTCAACGGGACAGAAGAGGCAGACTGCGCAAGCGCGTATAATCGAGCCGGGAGAAGGATTCGGTCGGCGCCATGGAGACGGGGACGCCAACACAGGGGGGTAAGTATATAACTTCTGTATGGCCAATATTTAATGCACGATGTATTTTACAAAGTGCATGTATATGGCCATACAGAAGTGTTTACCTTTACTTCATTTTGCCGGACAACCCCTTTAATGCATGCGGTTGTGATTTTTTCCCGGCGTGTGGTTCGCACGCATGGGAAGAAATCACAGCATGCTCCAACTTACTGCAGATCCCGCAGGAACAGCTTCCATTGAAATCAACAGAAGCTGTCCCCGCCGCGGCACACCTGCAGCTGTCATTGTGGCTGTGCCGCGGATCTGCAGGAGATTAAAAAAAAAAAAAAGCACAGTGCATGCACACGGCAACCTGACGGAGGAGAGTCCCGCATTTTTGGCCTCATGGCTGCGGGCATGGGTGGAAACCGCTGCAGGAT
The DNA here is from genome assembly GCF_035609145.1 of Eleutherodactylus coqui. NCBI lineage: Eukaryota > Metazoa > Chordata > Amphibia > Anura > Eleutherodactylidae > Eleutherodactylus > Eleutherodactylus coqui. The sequence goes on from NC_089837.1 coordinate 226,214,950, forward strand.
TCCACTGTATGTGCCCATAGACATGAGGCTAAAGGGGTTAAATAACTTGAAAATTAGATGTGCTAGCTATTATTCAGTTTTACCAGTGTAATCAGTGTGTTTTAATTTTACAGAAACATAGCAATTACTTTTGGTTATGAAAAATTTTAAAAAATTTGTTGCACAGTGCTATCGCTTATTTGCAGTTGTTTAAATAAATTTTGAGTTACAATAGTTGCGTGTAACAGCTGAGAACCCGACCTGCTTCTGCTTGATTGCATCGTACTTTGCTATCAGTGGGGATTAAAACCCAGGACCAAGTGCAGTAAATATACTATCCTATCCTTAAGGAGTGAATAAAAAAGGATCAGTTAAAAATGGAATCCAAAATGCTGAAGTGACTGAGCGCTACATAATGCAATGTATGCACACAGTTACTCTACCAGAATAGTGAGTGCAGCTCTGGAGTATGATACAAGATGTAACTCAGGTTAAGTAATATCAAATTCAAACGATCCAGCAGATGTAAAAGCATCCTTAGTAAATGTGGGCCATTATTTGCTGATACTGGTCAATGCTAAGTGGCGCTCCCTGCCATGTTTTATCTGGTCACAAAGGCTACTTTTTGCACCCCCGTGAACCACACCTCCTTAGGCCTCATGTCCACGGGGAAAATCAGATCCGCTGCAGATTCTACATGTAGAATCTGCAGCGGGTCCCTCCTGCCCCGCGGACATGAGGGCTGAAAATGCAAATAAATGAGAATAAACTTACCTCCGATCCGCTCCGTTTCTTCTCTTCGCGGCGGCGTCATCTTCTCTCGTCGCGGCCGGATCTTCATTCTTCGGCTCGGCGGATGTGCACGATGACGTCGGTGACGTGCCCCGCGCATGCGCCGGCCCGAAGCAAAATGATCCGGCCGCGGCTGAGAGAAGATGGCGCCGCGGAGAAGAGAAGAACCGGAGCGGGTGAGTAAAATATGATTTTTGTGTCCCGCGGATCCGGACGGCTTCCATAGGCTTCAATAGAAGCCCGCGGGAGCCGTCCCCGCGGGAGACCCGCATGAAAATGGAGCATGGTCCAGATTTTTTCATGCTCCATTTTTTTTTAAATCACTTTTATTGACGATCTGCGGGTATTTATGTACCCGCGGGTGGTCAATGCATCCCTATGGGGTGCGGATCCGCGCGCGGGAGATCCGCTGCGGATCCTAAATCCTATTTTCCCCGTGGACATGAGCCCTTAGTCTGTGTCCTATTTTTACACAAGACTCCCTTTGTCTTCTATTCTCGGTTGCTCTTCTTGTCATAGTCTCACTCAGCCTTTTTCAGGTAGTGTGTTGTGTAGACATGAGGACACAGACAACGTTATCGCCCCCATCAGAGACTGAACCCCATAAAACTGGAGATAGGAGCTGAAAATATGACATCACTAAATGTGGAGTTATATGTTCGCTGATCTCTATATGGAGCCCCTATAGTTCCTGCCCTGCTGCAGATCTCACCATGTCTTTGGAAGATGATACGCTTTATTATATGTAGGAACAGTCTACTTCTGGAATATTACGCAGCCGTGATTATTCTCATCATGACAAACACCACAATGTATATGTATAGAATTTAGAGATGAGCGAACGTACTCGTCCGAGCTTGATACTCGTTCCAGTATAAAAAAAAAATCAAATCAAATCATGGTATTTGTATAGCGCCAACTTATTCCACAGCGCTTTCAGGTAATTATTACTTATTACCCCCCACCAAGCTGGGTTCTCATTTTACCGACCTCGGAAGGATGGAAGGCTGAGTCAACCACCTGATTCATGCGGGGATCGAACTTGCAACCTCCAGGTCGTAGGCGTGTGGTACACTCTGCACCACACGAGGCTCTGTATTAGACGAGCATTAGCGTGTTTGAGATGCTCGTTACTCGTGACAAGTACCACGCGATGTTCGGGTTACTTTCACTTTCATCTCTGAGACGTTAGCGCGCATTTCTGGCCAATAGAAAGACAGGGAAGGCATTACAACTTCCCCCTGCGACGTTCAAGCCCAATACCACCCCCCTGCAGTGAGTGGCTGGCGAGATCAGGTGTCACCCGAGTATATAAATCGGCCCCTCCCGCGGCTCACCACAGATTTGTTCTGACATAGAGGAGGGAAAGTGCTGTTGGTGCTGGAGCTGCTATAGGGAAAGTGTTAGGAGTATTTTAGGCTTCAAGGACCCCAATGGTCCTTCTTAGGGCCACATCTAACCGTGTGCAGTAGTGTGGAGGCTGCTTTTTGCAGTGTTGCACATTTTTTTTTTTTTTTGTATATCGGCCGTGCAGAGCATTGCGCCCTGCAGTAATTATACATAGTGCAGGGCCAGTAGTGGTGAGGCAGGGACAGAAGACATATATTGTGAGGCAGGGACAGAAGACATATATTGTGAGGCAGGGACAGAAGACATATATTGTGAGGCAGGGACAGAAGACATATATTGTGAGGCAGGGACAGAAGACATATATTTATTGAATATAGCCAGTGGGCCTTTCCAAAAACATTTGGGGAAAAAAATCTATTTGGGCTGCCTGTGACTGTCCTCAGTGTTCTGGGTCTGTGCTGGGTGTAGTTGTCCTCCTAATTCATATGCAGCCAGCTAAGTGTTACAGCAGGCTTGTGCAAAATTATTTCCTGGCTCTGTGTTGCCTCTTACATCACCGCTGTATTCCTGTCCACAGTGCAACAGTCTGCAGTTATTTTACATACTCCAGGGCCAGTAGTGGTGACGCAGAGAGAGAAGACATATTTATTGAATATAGGCAGTGGGCCTTTCCAAAAACATTTGGGGAAAAAAATCTATTTGGGCTGCCTGTGACTGTCCTCAGTGTTCTGGGTCTGTGCTGGGTGTAGTTGTCCTCCTAATTCATACGCAGCCAGCTAAGTGTTACAGCAGGCTTGCGCAAAATTATTTCCTGGCGTTACGTAAGCGAAGTCAGCCTCCAACCACAGGCCAATAAGCGGCACATTTAATTACAGCTTTCTGTTTCTGCACTACTGGTAATACACCATGCTGAGGGGTAGGGGTAGGCCTAGAGGACGTGGACGCGGGTGAGGACACGGAGGCCCAAGTCAGGGTGTGGGCACAGGCTGAGCCAGTGCGGTGGCCAGGGGTAGAGGCAGGGCCAGACCGAATAATCCACCAACTGTTTCCCAAAGCGCCCCCTTGCGCCATGCCACCCTGCAGAGGTCAAGGTCCTCTACGGTGTGGCAGTTTTTCACAGAGACGCCTGACGACCGACGAACAGTGGTGTGCAACCTTTGTCGCGCCAAGATCAGCTGGGGAGCCACCACCACCAGCATGCGCAGGCATATGATGGCCAAGCACCCCACAAGGTGGGACGAAGGCCGTTCACCGCCTCCGGTTTGCACCACTACCTCTCCCCCTGTGCCCCAACCTGCCACTGAGATCCAACCCTCCTCTGAGGACACAGGCACTACCGTCTCCTGGCCTGCACCCACACCCTCACCTCCGCTGTCCTCGGCCCCATCCAGCAATGTCTCTCAGCGCAGCGTCCAGACGTCGCTAGCGCCACTGTTTGAGCGCAAGCGCAAGTACGCCGCCACGCACCCGCACGCTCAAGCGTTAAACGTGCACATTGCCAAATTGATCAGCCTGGAGATGCTGCCGTATAGGCTTGTGGAAACGGAGGCTTTCAAAAGCATGATGGCGGTGGCGGCCCCGCGCTACTCGGTTCCCAGTTGCCACTACTTTTCCGGATGTGCCGTCCCAGGCCTGCACGACCACGTCTCCCGCAACATTGTACGCGCCCTCACCAACGCGGTTACTGCCAAGGTCCACTTAACAACAGACACGTGGACAAGCACAGGCGGGCAGGGCCACTATATCTCCCTGACGGCACATTGGGTGAATTTAGTGGAGGCTGGGACAGAGTCAGAGCCTGGGACCGCTCACATCCTACCCACCCCCAGAATCGCGGGCCCCAGCTCGGTGGTGGTATCTGCGGCTGTGTATGCTTCCTCCACTAAACCACCCTCCTCCTCCTCCTCCTATGTAACCTCTGTCTCGCAATCAAGATGTGTCAGCAGCAGCACGTCGCCAGCAGTCGGTGTCGCGCGACACGGCAGCACAGCGGTGGGCAAGCGTCAGCAGGCCGTGCTGAAACTACTCAGCTTAGGAGAGAAGAGGCACATGGCCCACGAACTGCTGCAGGGTCTGACAGAGCAGACCGACCGCTGGCTTGCGCCGCTGAGCCTCCAACTGGGCATGGTCGTGTGTGACAACGGCCGTAACCTGGTGGAGGCTCGGCAGCTCGGCAGCCTCACGCACGTGCCATGCCTGGCCCATGTCTTTAATTTGGTGGTTCAGCGCTTTCTGAAAAGCTACCCACACTTGTCATACCTGCTCGGAAAGGTGCGCCGGGTTAGCGCACATTTCCGCAACTCCAAGACGGCCGCTGCCACCCTGCGGACCCTGCAACATCGGTTTAATCTGCCAGTGCACCGATTGCTGTGCGACGTGCCCACACGGTGGAACTCTACGCTCCACATGTTGGCCAGGCTCTATGAGCAGCATAGAGCTATTGTGGAATACCAACTCCAACATGGGCGGCGTAGTGGGAGTCAGCCTCCTCAATTCTTTACAGAAGAGTGGGCCTGGTTGGCAGACGTCTGCCAGGTCCTTGGAAACTTTGAGGAGTCTACCCAGATGGTGAGCGGGGATGCTGCAATCATTAGTGTCACCATTCCTCTGCTATGCCTCTTGAGAAGTTCCCTGCAAAGCATAAAGGCAGACGCTTTGCACTCGGAAACGGAGGCGTGGGAAGACAGTATGTCGCTGGATAGTCAGAGCACCCTCATGTCTATATCTCAGCGCGTTGAGGAGGAGGAGGAGGGGGAGGAGCATGAGGAGGAGGGGGAAGAGACAGCTTGGCCCACTGCTGAGGGTACACATGCTGCTTGCCTGTCATCCTTTCAGCGTGTATGGCCAGAGGAGGAGGAGGAGGAGGATCCTGAAAGTGATCTTCCTAGCGAGGACAGCCATGTGTTGCGAACAGGTACCCTGGCACACATGGCTGACTTCATGTTAGGATGCCTTTCTCGTGACCCTCGCGTTACATGCATTCTGGCCACTACGGATTACTGGGTGTACACACTGCTCGACCCACGGTATAAGGAGAACCTTTCCACTCTCATACCCAAAGAGGAAAGGGGTTCCAGAATGATGCTATACCACAGGGCGGTGGTGGACAAACTGATGGTAAAATTCCCATCCGACAGCGCTAGTGGCAGAAGGCGCAGTTCCGAGGGCCAGGTAGCAGGGGAGGCGCAGAGATCAGGCAGCATGTACAGCGCAGGCAGGGGACCATTCTCCAAGGCCTTTGCCAGCTTTATGGCTCCCCAGCAAGACTGTGTCACCGGTCCCCAGTCAAGGCTGAGTTGGCGGGAGCACTGTAAAAGGATGGTGAGGGAGTACGTAGCCGATCGCACGACCGTCCTCGGTGACGCCTCTGCCCCCTACAACTACTGGGTGTCGAAGCTGGACACGTGGCCTGAACTCGCGCTGTATGCCCTGGAGGTGCTTGCTTGTCCTGCGGCTAGCGTCTTGTCAGAGAGGGTGTTTAGTGCGGCTGGGGGAATCATCACGGATAAGCGTACCCGCCTGTCAATCGACAGTGCCGACAGGCTTACACTCATCAAGATGAACAAAGCCTGGATTTTCCCAGACTTCTCTTCTTCACCAGCGGACAGCAGCGATACCTAAGCAATACGTAGGCTGCACCCGCGGATGGAAGCATCGTTCTCTATCACCATCAAAAACGGGGACATTTTTGCTTCATCAATCTGTGTATAATATTCCTCCTCCTCCTCCTGCTCCTCCTCCTGAAACCTCACATAATCACGCCGAACGGGCAATTTTTCTTAGGCCCACAAGGCTCAGTCATATAATTTTTCTAAACAATTTTTATACGTTTCAATGCTCATTAAAGCGTTGAAACTTTCACCTGAACCAATTTTTATTTTAACTGGGCTGCCTCCAGGCCTAGTTACCAATTAAGCCACATTAACCAAAGCGATTAATGGGTTTCACCTGCCCTCTTGGTTGGGCATGGGCAATTTTTCTGAGGTACATTAGTACTGCTGGTACACCAATTTTTGGGGGCCCTCGCCTACAGTGTAATTCAATTAATTTTTAGCCCACCTGCATTACAGCTGACGTTACATCAGCTGTGTTGGGCACTGCAATGGGATATATTTATGTACCGCCGGTGGGTTCCAGGGAGCCACCCATGCCGTGGGTCCACATGGAGTTGTAACTGCATGTGTCCACTTCTAAAGAACCCCAGTCTGACTGGGGCATGCAGTGTGGGGAAAAAGCCCACTTGCATTAAACATGACATTACCTCAGCTGTGATGGGCACTGCAATGGGATACATTAATGTACAGCCGGTGGGTTCCAGGGAGCCACCCATGCTGTGGGTGCACACAGAATTCCCATTGTGGAGTTGTACCTGCCTGTGACTATTTATAAAAAAACGCAGTCTGACTGGGGCATGCAGACACCTTGACAGAATGAATAGTGTGTGGCACATAGGTTCCCCATTGCTATGCCCACGTGTGCAGCTCCTGATGGCGGTGGCACAGGATTATATTTCTCATTGCTTCTGTACAGCATTGTGGGCTATCGCCCCGCCCCTTTTAAAGAGGGTCGCTGCCTAGCCGTGCCAACCCTCTGCAGTGTGTGCCTGCGGTTCCTCCTCATGGCAGACGCACTTATAAATAGACATGAGTGTGGCGTGGCATGAGTGCAGCTGAAGGCTGCGCAGGGACAATTTGGTATGCGCTGTGGACACTGGGTCGTGCAGGGGGGGGGGGGGGGGGGGTTGGGCAGCATGTAACCCAGGAGAAGTGGCAGCGGAGTGTCATGCAGGCAGTGATTGTGCTTTGTTGGAGGTAGTGTGGTGCTTAGCTAAGGTCTGCATTGCTAATGAGGGCTTTTCAGAAGTAAAAGTTGTTGGGGGGGGGGGCCCACTCTTGCCGCTATTGTCGCTTAATAGTGGGACCTGGGAACTTGAGATGCAGCCCAACATGTAGCCCCTCGCCTGCCCTATCTGTTGCTGTGTCGTTCCCATCACTTTCTTGAATTGCCCCGATTTTCACAAATGGAAACCTTAGCGAGCATCGGCGATATACAAAAATGCTCGAGTCACTCATTGACTTCAATGGGGTTCGTTACTCGAAACGAACCCTCGAGCATCGCGATAATTTCATCCCGAGTAATGAGCACCCGAGCAGTTTGGTGCTCGCTCATCTCTAATAGAATTCTATTTTATTAGAATAGCAATAAGCAACATTGTAATTAAATATTACCGTCCCTTTAATAAATTATACAACGAACACAGTGACTCTCAGGTTAGGACCGGTGGAGACCACACAACTTGCTGCAGTCCTTCTGACCAGTACACCAATATCCTAAGATGAGAGCGGCTGCACTCAAAGATCCAGAGGAAGGTAAGGCTTCCCCGAGGAGAGTTCTACCTCAGGGGCCAAAAAATCCTTCCTGACCCCAGATTTGGTGATCGGCTATCATCCTTGTTCTAATCTTTCCAGCTGCATATTGTAGTATATATAAATGTAACTGTAGACTCAGAAGGGCTAACACTGTACAGAAATAGACATATACAACCAGCTCCCAAGAGCTTACAATCTAGTATACAATAGAAACTCTGCTGCTACGAGCTTACAATCTAATAGAATATTAGATATTCTGCTAATAAGGTATATGAGCACCGTAAGATAGCTGAGGGTCAAGCACTCATCCAGCTCAAAGCTATTCCTCCCAACTGTCTCAGGCCGTCAGGGCATGGGCTTCAGGCTTCTGCTCTAAACCGACAGATCTCAACTACAGGCCTCCACCTTATACCCTCAGGCTCCAGCTTCAGGCATCCACCCTACACCATCAGATCCCAGCTTCAGACCACTGCCTTCAGGCTCTGGTTTCAAACTTCCGCCTTACACCCTCAAGGCCTGGCTTCAGGTTTCTGCCCTACACCCTCAGGCTCTGGGTTCAGACTTCCGTCCTACATCCTCAGGCCCTAGTTTTAGGCTTCTTCTTTACACCCTCAGGCCCTGGCTTCAGGCTTCCACCTTATATACCCTCAGACCCTGGCTTCAGGCTCCGCCTTACACCCTAGGGCCTTGGTCCTTTAACCTCAGGCCACAGCTTCAGTCTTCTTCCCTATACTCACAGGCCCTGGCTTCAGGCTTCTGCCTTACACCCTAAGGCCCTGGCTTCAGGCTTCCACCTAAAATCCTCAGACCTTGGTCCTTTACCTTCAGGCCTGGGTTCAGCCTTTTTCATTACACTCGGAGGCCCCAGCTTCAGGCTTCTGCCTTGTACTCCCGGACCCTCACTTCGGGCTTCAACCTTATACCCTCGGGCCTTGGTCCTTCACCCTCAGGCCCTGCCTTCAGGCTTCCTCCCGACACGGTCAGGCCCCGGCTTCAGGCTTCTGCCTAACATCCTCAGGCCCCAGCATCAGGCCACCAGCTTCTGCCTTTAGGCTCCAGCTTCCGACCTTTCTCCTACACTCTGAGGCCCCAGCTCCACCCTAAATCCCCAGGCCCCAGCTTCAGGCCTTTGTCCTACACTCTCAGGCTACAGCTTCAGTCCACAGCTTCAGGCTTCCACCCTACGCCCTCAGGCCCTGGGTTCAGAATTCTGCTTTACACGCTCAGGCCCTGGGTTCAGACTTCCGTCTTACATCCTCAGGCCATAGTTCTAGGCTTCTTCTTTACACCCTCAGGCCCCAGCTTCAGGCTTCCACCCTATACCCTCAGACCCTGGCTTCAGGCTCCGCCTTACACCCTAGGGCCTTGATCCTTTAACCTCAGGCCACGGCTTCAGTCTTCTTCCCTATACTCACAGGCCCTGGCTTCAGGCTTCTGCCTTACACCCTAAGGCCCTGGCTTCAGGCTTCCACCTAAAATCCTCAGGTCTGGGTTCAGTCCTTTTCACTACACTCGGAGGCACCGGCTTCAGGCTTCTGCCTTGTACTCACGGACCCTCACTTCAGGCTTCAACCTTACACCCTTGGCCCTTGGTCCTTCACCCTCAGGCCCTGCCTTCAGGCTTCCTCCCTATACTGTCAGGCCCCGGCTTCAGGCTTCTGCCTTACATCCTCAGGCCTCAGCAGCAGATCACCATCTTCTGCCTTTAGGCCACCAGCTTCTACCTTTGTCCTACACTCTGAGGCCCCAGCTTCCACCCTACATCCCAGGCCCCAGCTTCAGGCCTTTGGCCTACACTCTCAGGCTACAGCTTCAGACCGCAGCTTCAGGCTTCCACCCTACCCCCTCAAGCTCTGGGTTCAGAATTCTGCTTTACACCCTCAGGCCCTGGCTTCAGGCTTTCACCCTACATCCTCAGACCCCAGCCTCAGGCCTCCACTCTACACCCTGAAGCCTTGAGTTCAGACTTCCACCCTACACCCTCAAGGCCCAGGTTCAGACTACTGCCCTACACCCTCAGGCCCAGGCTTCAACTTTACACCCTCAGACCCTGGCTTCAGGCCTGCGTCCTACACACTCAGGCCCCAGCTTCAGGCTTCTTCGCTGCACCCTTGGGCCATAGCTTCAGGCCTCAGCCCTACATCCTTAGGCCCCAGTTTCAAGCTTCCACCCTACACCCTCAGGCCCCAGCTTCAGCCTTTTACCCTACACCCTCAGGGTCTGGGTTCAGACTTCTGCCCTCACACTCAGGCTCTTGTTTTAGACTTCTGCCTTACACCCTCAGGCCCCAGTTTCAGGCTTCTACCTTACACACGCAGGCCCTGGCTTCGGACCTAAGCACTCCACCATCAGGCCCAAGCTTCAGGCCTTCGCCCTACCCGCACTAGCCTGGCCACCGCTCTCACTCCCTTGCCTCTGTATACAATAGCTTGATAGGAAACCCCTCTAATAGTGTATTTTGTACTTTTTGGATAGGCAAAACACACAGCGCCCCAATGCGCACAATCTCCATAAAATTTAGATCGAGGATCATTTCTTTGAAATATCTTTTTTTGCACATTTGCAGACGCAAAATCTCCAGGCAGAATAGGCAGCAAAAAGACCCCATTAATTTAATTGAGCTCCTTCACACGTTGCTTTTACCCACGCGCATTTTGATTCCAGGGAAAAAAATGCGACATGCTCTATTTTGGTGCACAATTGCACACTAAAGCCCCCTTCGGCAGGAAACTTCGCACTGAAATGTGCGATGTTTTGTGGAAAATCAACAACAGCTGGAAATAAGTAGGCTGGCCCACCTACCTAGTCAGCAGGCTTGCCTATCTAGTCGGCTGGTCTGCCTACTCAAGCATAGCATGCTGGGGCAAAAAAGTAAAGTAAAAAGTGTCAATACAGCCATAATAGCACGCAGCCACACGCCCTACATAGTGCATATACATTATGCAATAGGAAGTGTAAATACGCTTATCCCCATGTGTAGCCACCTGTAAAGTTTTGTTCTGACAATCACAGCAAGTAACACATCATATTGGTGTGTTTGCAGAGATTTTTGGGGGGAAAAATTGTGAAGTTCTGAACTTCACCACCTGTCCCAAGATACAAGATGGGTGAGCAAGGCCTCAGCACTGAGTGAGGAGCTACATACCTTGACGTGTCCTCTTCATGCTGAAGTAACACAATATGGTTCTTGTTCAGAACTTTCATAAATTCTACTGCGGTTTTATTCTTAAGAATTCATAAACTAATATACAGTACACTCCCTGGCCCTAAGGCCACTCTCACACATAGCATCGGCAAAATGCCACGAATTTGATCACAGCGTCTTGCCACGATTTTACCGCCATTTTTGGACGCAGGTTACTGCGTCCAACAGTGGCTTTTAACGCACCAAATCATTGTGATAAATGATGATGTGCATTAAGGCCTCCTTCCCACGAGCGTGACGGGCTCCGCCGTGTAATATTACGCAGTGAAGCCCGTCACGGCGCCCCCCAGAGCCCCTATACTTACCTGCGGGAGATAGCTTGAAAACGCTTCCCCGCCCACCGCCGTCGCATCGTGTGACACGCCCACCGCGTCACGTGACGCGGCCGGCCGCGTCAAATGACGCTGCGGAGGTAGGTGGGGAAGCGTTTTTTCACGCTATCTCCCGCTGGTTACAGCGGGAGATAGCGTGAACAGACGGCTTCCATTGACTGCAATGGAAGCCGTTAGCGCGTACAGCCCGTCCTCACCCGCAGCAAATAGAGCATGCTGCGGCTGAGGACGGGAGAAATCGCGGTGCGTATTTCCGCGGTGGAATTACGCATCGTGAGCATTGTGCTATTAGGTTCAATAGAACCTAATAGCAGGGGGCCACGCAGCGGATTTTTGCCGTGAATTTACGCGGCGTAAATCCGTTCGTGGGAAGGAAGCCTTTTATTACTACTTTTGGGTGGGAAGGGTGTATTATTATTATTTACACCTTAAAGCAATAATAACAACTCACTTTGTGTTTCAACACAATATAAAAATTCTCACCTTTTATTATTATCACCATTATTATTAACTAGAGGGCACAAAGTGGGCATTTTTACTTTGTACGGAACACAATAGCAGGCATTATTACTATGTGAGGAAACAAAATAGGCATTATTACTGTGTAGGGAACATAAAGACAGACATTGTTACTGTGTGGGGTACTAAAAAATGCACTATTACAGTTTATGAGCACTGAGAAAAGCACTGCCACTGTGTGTGGGCATTACTGTTATGTTGAGTGTAAAAAGTGGCAGTATTACTTTGTGGGCATAGACTAATGTTTCTATTTCTAATATCCTTCAGGGAACTAACTAGCACTACTGTCAGGACTCGAACCTGGGACTTCGTAAGCTCCACTCAGCAGATCTCCCCTGGGCTTTCCAGGATTTGGTCAATTCCTTGCTGAAACACAGCCTTGTTCTGTGTTTCCTTGCTTCAACTAAGTCCACTTCCTGTCTCCATGTCCTGACTCCACCCTGCTGTTAATTAGGACTTCCAATAAAAGCTGGATTCAGATTCTGTATATAGTGGTGTCATTTGTATTTTCAATATTAGTGTCAGTGGTAAATATACATACATTATACAGTATATTATATATATTGGGGTGGAATGCAACCAGAAAGATAGAGAGGAAGACAGTATAGACAGTGACCTGGGGCTAAGCATTGAAAATGAGGGTGGAACAGTGGGAGGAGTTAGTACAATTGGAATTGGCAGAACAGTCCATTTAGGTACAATTAAAAAATAAAAATTTTCCAAAACTGTGTGGTGACTAGGATGCTAGGATTCTGACCAATAAGTTTGACAACCAAGACGTAATAATGTCTGAGGAAAACTATGACATAGTGGGAATAACTAAGGCCTGGGTTGATGAAAGCTGTGACTGGGCGGTGAACTTACAGGTTTACAGTCTGTACAGAAGGTATCTTAAAAACAAGAAAGGGGGAATGGTTTGTCTTTATGTAAAATCCTGTTTAAAGCCCACACTAAAGGAAGATATATTTAAGGGAGACGAACATGTGGAGTCTCTATGGTTAGAAATACATAGAGGGGAGAACAATAATTAAATCCTCATAGGGTTTTTCCATAGACCACCACATATAACAGGAGACATTAAAAATCTATTATTGAAGCAAATAGATGAAGCAGCAAATCACAATGAGATAATTATTACGGAAGGTTTTAACCTGTGGATCTCATAAATGTAACAAATTTCTGTCAACAACTAAAGATAATTATCTTTCTTAACTTGCGCAGGACCCATCTAAGGGGATGGTCACTGTGGACTTAATATTAATCAACAGACCTGACAGAATAACAGGGGTGAAGGTTGTGGCACACTTGGGAAATAGTAACCATAATATAATATATTTCCACTTGTTCTTCATTAGGGTGTTTTATCGGGGTGCTACAAATATACTACTTTAGGAAGGCAAAGTTTGATTGGCATAGAGATCCCCTTAACCTTATTGACTGGGACAATGTCCCCAAAAATAAGAGTCCCCAATAAATGAAAAATGTTTTAAAACATCTAAAAATACTCACTGTGAGCAGTTAATACCATACAGGAATAAAGGAATTAGGATGGGAGAAAGCCAATGTAGCTCAATTAAGATGTAAAGAGGGCAATTAACAACAAAAAAAAAATATTTAAACAACTAAAACAAAAAGGCAGTAAAGAAGCACTAAAAACCTATAGGAAAAAAAATAAGTTATGTAGAAAGCACATAAAAGCAGAAAAGATGGAGACAGAGAGACATATTGCCAAAGAGAGAAAAACTAACCCTAAACTGTTCTTCAACTATATAAATAGTAAAAAGATTGATATTGAAAATATTGACCCTTTAATAAATAATGTAGGAAAAAGTGTAGAGGGTAATGAGGAACAAGCAAATCTATTAAATAGTTTTTTCCTCCAGTGTAAAGCATTGTTCAAACGAAAAGCGCACAGTGCCTATGTTTACATATAACAATTATCACTCATTTTCGTCTGTTTGGATGAATTTTGAGCGATAAGCATTGCGTGTAAAAGGGCCTTTAGTCTTACTTCTATTGTGGGTAAAATGTTTGAAGGATTTCTAAGAGATACTATCCTGGAGTACCTCAATAAAAATAGCTGTATAACTCCATATCATATGAGGGGTCACTCCAAACCAATCTGATCAGCTTTTATGGGGAAGTAAGTTCTAGACTGGACCAGGGAGAGTCATTGGATTTTGTATATCTTTACTTTCCCAAAGCGTTTGATACTGTGCTCCATAAAAGGTTGGTTTATAAAATGAGAATGCTTGGTCTGTGCGAGAATATGTGTATGTGGGTAAATAACTGGCCCTGTAATAGAAAGCAGAGGGTGGTTATTAATGGTACATACTCTATTTGGGCGACTGTTACTAGTGGGGTACCAATGGGGTAATTTTTGGCCCATTTATTTTATATATTCATTAATAACCTGGTAGAAGGATTGTACAGTAAAATATCAATATTTGCAGATGATACAAAACTAGTAATTAATACAAGATTAGACAGAATGTGGTTGCAAATGGATCTAGATAACTTGGCGGTCTGGGCAGAAAAGTGGCAAATGAGGTTCAACATTGATAAATGTACGGTTATGCACATGGGCTGGGAAATACGTTACCATTACACGCTAAATGGGAAACCACTGGGTAACACTAACATGGAAAAAGACTTGGAGATTTTAGTTAACTGTAAACTTAACTGGGGCAACCAGTGTCAGGCAACTGCTGCCAAGGGAAATAGGATAATGGGGTACATCAAAAGAGGTCTATGGGCACATGACGAGAACATTAAGCACTGACATCAAACAGAAAATAATTGAAATCCAACAAAATAAGCTCAATCAGACGTCACCATTAACATATTCACACAGCATACATAGACCAGAGGGGGTTCATAAGGAAAATAGAGTGATTTTTGTTGCAGGCATTTGCCATCACGCTGTACCTCCTGAGTCAGAAGTGGCCAACACATGATGCATCGCCCTTGCAGGAGAACAGCATAGGATGGCCCCCACTAATTTGATAATGTTGTTATCCATAGCAAAGGGTGAAATGGCTAAACAGAGCTGAATTCACCTTATCATGCACTCCATAGTGGTGACTTACTTTGCCTCTGTGAATTGTATTGTATGCAACTCTGAGGATAAAGAATGCATAGAGTACTTCACAATACATTATATACATATGAAGTATATTAACTCCTAACCACATCACAAAAAGCATGCACATTTAACAGTAATGTCAACTGCACTATACCTTTAGCATATTCAGATACATTGCATGATGTTAGTCTGATATCCAAAGTCCAAAAAATGATCACATGTTGATTATTCATTTAATATCGCATTCGATATGTATCTCTACATATGACAACTATTTTAATGTGTAATGTTAATTTTACCTCCTTCATTAGTTGAAGTGAATACAAAAAGAGGACGGTTGTGGTTCAAAAATGTAATTGGTTCACATTCTCCCACGGTGCATTTCTGCCAACCATTGACATCTGCTGGCCTAAGGCAAACATTTATCATGTCCCCCACTTAACACTGTCCTCAGTGGATGCAGCCCCAGGGTGGGCTTTTGTAAATTCATGTAATGGCTGCAAGCAGACATTCAGTATGGAGAACAGACAGCTGTCAGGGTTCTAGCATACTCTGCTCAGAGGGGTGGCCATAGCTGGAATGGGAAAGCACCAAGTACAATAATTGTTAAAAATGCCTGATGGCGAAAGTGAAATATGTTAACAAGGTGTGATGGATTACACAGGACAGAACTGATGTTTCCTCATCTTTCCCCCACTGTGCCTTTGCCATAGATGCTCATAGTAATGCTTTGCCTGATTACTTTCAAGAACATTAATTGGATGAAAATGTAGACAGATCTGATGTGACAAGTGTACACTTTATTTATGGCTGTCAGAAGCTGAAGTTCTAGATTTCCAAAGCTTCATGAGATTATATTATACATTGCTTTCATGTTGAGTACACTATTATAAGCTGTGAGAAATGGCTGCACAGAGCTCTATTAAACTAGCCTAAATCAGTGCAATCAACATTTAGCCCAAGTTTGTACTGAGTCACTAATGTTGTAGTTCAGTGCTGGTGACCCAGGACCTGGGCATGTAATCCACACCGACTCAGGATCTGGGTACATGAAAGTAATGGAGAGGGACATCTGTAAACTCACATTTGATTGCTAATGGGTCTACCCACCAGCAAGCACTCGGTAGTGTTCTATGACAGTATAAAATTGGATACCAGTCAGCTGCTTGGTCCAACAAGATCAAATGAAGCTTTCAGATGAGAAATAAAGGCTGTTTGCGCAGGGTTTAAGCAATGATACACCAACAATAGTGGTCTTCTGTCTCTGGCTAGTTCCTGATCGGGCCTTCCTTTATTAACTGATTATGTCCTGATGACAATTGGAAAGGTGTAGAAAAAAAAAGTCTCACTGTTGAAGCCACTATGGCAACATATTAATTGAGTGCATTATGAGAAATTAAAGGGGTTGTCCAGTATTCATGGTCTATCCTCAGGATAACTCAGCAGTAGTAGATTGGCGGGGGTCAGTTGTCAGGAATCCCTGTCAATCAACTGTTTGCAAGGCTGGCATGCTTGTGCACTAAGCTGATTTGGGCAGGAATCAGACAGCTCTGTTCTTACTGTAGTGGCTTGACTTGGTATTGCATGCAAAGTTCCCATTCATTTAAATGGGAACCTACTAGAGATGAGCGAGCACGCTCGGTAAAGGCAGATACTCGAGCGAGCATCACTCTTCTTGAGTAACTGCATACTCGTCCGAGCAAATGCGGGGGGGGGGGGGGGGGGGGAGTGAGAGAGAGCTGTCTGAGTCCTGCAGAATTTAGTTCAGTACTGAAGTTCAATGGGCCAGCAATCAGCTGACCAGCAAGGGGCCTAGGCACTGCGGTTAGTTTAAATGTTTTTGGTATAGATGTTGATATTGTTTCTATAATAGAGGGTTAGGATGGTTGGAAGGTAGGGGAGGGGGGTAATGGGTAGAAATATAAAATGGAAGGCATATGTATGGGCAAGGTAACACTTTATGCACAAAAAATATTAAGCTGTAAAGCTTAAGTGGATATCTAATATTGTAACTAAAATATATATTATGTGACCAAAAGCTTTGTGTGACTGATATGACCTGCTCACTTATGTGCTTTCTTTTAAATGCCAATTAAAAAGAGTTTAAAATAAAATTCTAAGTGAAGTGAAATTAAAAAAACCCGAAATTCCCCCATGTTATGGTGCATCTTGTTTCTACAGCGCACAAACTGTAACAAGCATGACATAATAACTTTATTCTATGGATCAGTGCAATTACTTTGATACCAAACTTATACAGTTTTTTTTTTTGCTGTAGTACTTGTATTTTTTTTTTTCAAGGATACTTAATTTTTTAAAATTATTTTCTGCTGCCATCTTCTGAGCACAATAACTTTTTTGCTTTTTTTTTACATAGTGTGAGGGCTCAAGGGATGTCCTGTAGTTTGTGGTGGTACCATTTTCTAATAGATACGACTTTTGATCGCTTTTTATTGCATTTTTTCCTGTAGTTAGGTGTTTATTTTATTTTTCTGACAACGTTCATTGCGCAGGGTCAATAATGTGTTACTTTGATAGATCGGACTTTTACGTACCAAATTTAGATTATTTTATTATAAATATGGCAAAAGGTTTTTTTTTAATTTTATTACGTTTGAATTATTGGACATTCATTCAAAAATATACAAAACTGGCAGAGTCCTAAACCAATATTAATGTGATTGTAAAGTTGCCTTCACACGTGGCGGAAATGCTGGAATCGGTGTGGAAATTCCACAACATTTACGCTATAAGTCATGTGGAGGAGATTTCTAAAATCTGCAGCATTTTTGGAAACTGCTGTGGGTTCTAAATCTGCAGTGTGTCTATTAATGCTGTGCATGTATGTTGTGGAATTGAAATACAAGGGTGAAATCCCACAGCAGATCCAGCACCTTTGTGTGCCTTCTGAGAAATGTACGCCAGGTCTAACAGTTAACATAACTGGCATAATATACACCAGCTTCTGGCATAAATTACACATAAATTTGTCAATATAGGGTGGCGATGACTCCTCTAGACAAATCCTCTTCGGAAAAGTGGCAGGGCTTGCGCAGTTGGAATGAAAGATGCAAAATTTCGCACAAACTCCGCTTGCGCAAACATTTATGTCTATTCAGCGCCACTACTCTGGCATAAAGTACATAGCAAATGTCCCCCATGGTGCTAGCAGTACTACAGGAAGAAGGTGTATCAATACAGCAGGATGGATCTTCTGGGCCCATTACTCACATTTTGGCAGTTAGTCACTGAAGCTGCACAAGCTGTCAGTCATGATGAGATGCCCACAAAGAAGGTGACAATAAATTGTCACAGAGCATTACAGATTAGCTGTCTGTTGCATGCTGTTCAGCCCACCCCCATCTAAGTGGAGTTTCATATGACAGTGGGTTTGAGAAGGTCACTTTTAGGAAAGGAAAGGGTTAACAACAGTAGGAATTACTATTTTTTAGCTTTTCTATATGAATAAAATACAAAAAAACAACAGATTTTTGCGCGTGTAGGTCCCTGTGGGAAAGAGGACTGATGTACGGACAGATCTAGATGACTGCTTGGACCTCTGAAGCCATTGAACAGCCTATGTGCTTTGTCATCAACTCTCATCTATAACTTTTTTCTTGCTGGCCTAAATGTAGTGGTTCAGGCATTACAGGTGTTGCCGTCACTGTCTTCAGCAAGTTTATCATATAAATATACTTGGCCAAGCTCTTGAATGATGGGCACTGTAAGCTCAGTGGATAACTTGTACAATACAGAGGAATAGGTTGAAGGTCCTTCGCCTTGAAGGAATATCTCTAAATGCCCCCCCTTCATAAATCATAATGTGTCGTACATATATTAATGCTCTTTTTGTGGCAGAGGGGGCTTTGAGCTATCGTAGGGACTAGGGTATGGCCATAACAGTAACCTCTGTACTGCAGCTAGCTATGTCATTGCCAAGATAGGACATGTACCTCAACAATGGGAAACTTCCATTGTGACGTTACATTCCAGACATAGATATGGCCTCGATGGACCTGTCTCCCACGCATTTGTGATATTACTTCTTCTTTTGTCAGAGAGATGGTCTGTTTCTAGCCTTCTAGTTTGTGGCTTCTTTCATATATATTTTCATTTATGTTACACATGTAGATATTAGACTTCAACTATTCAATTCTCCATTTATGATAGGGAGGAGGATTTGGGAAGAACCCAAATGAACTCTATACCATTGGTACCACAAATAATGATTCCTAGATATAAAAGTATGGATTTAATTAGGAATATGGCTGGAATAAAAAACTGGTGGATGAACATCATAGTAGAGCACAAAAAAGCCAAGATAATGAGGTAACAATAACTGTTTTTGATAAACAGGATGAAATATTTATTGTGGAGATACCAACCCATGAGAAATATCACATAATAGATATAAGGATTTATTAAATGAGTCCCTAGAGGAAGTAAGCTCAACAGAAGAAGAGCAGACAGATGTGCAAGAGAATAATAATGAGCAAGCGCCACCAAAAATACTTGATCAGAAAATATTATTAACTTAGTGGACCATAAGAGTAGGGACCCCAACAAAGAAAATGACCAAGCAAATGAATCTGAATTGCCCCAATTCTCCGCGGTCAGCCTATCTATTAGATAGGGCTGACCGGCGGAGATTCGGCAGCAGCTCCTGCTCCCGGGCGGCGGCTTCCTCGGCGGAGCTTCACTGCGGGATACCGCATCGCCCATGGACAGCCGGCCTTAGGGCGTGTTCACATGGTGTTGATTTGCTGCAGATTTCACAATCTGTTACAGATCTGCACTAAAATGCACTACAAAATCTGCAGCAAATCAGCAACGTGTGAAAGTACCCGTAGCCCCTTAATGCTATAGCACATACATTTATGTCTTGGCTGCCTGGTACTGAAGGCAACTGCACATAATCTTATGTCCTGTACATGGCATGGTCTTAGAAGCTGAGTCCGTGCCATCTGCAGCATGAGCCCTCTGTGACTGGCAGCACAAACTGCACTAACTTTTAACCCCTTACGTGCTGCGATTAATGTTGACCCCACCATGTAAAGGGTTCACAGAGTGTGTTTACTCTGTGATGTCATCAACTTTCCGAAATGTCATCACGGAGGGCTGATGGGTTGCCATCACATATGATCACTAGGTGTAGTAATTATACGATTGAGGATTCAAGCCCCCTACAGGGACATAAAAAATGTGTTAATAAAAATAATTTAAAAAAATATTACTTAAAAAGCCTTTTTTCCCACTTTTTAAACCATAAATAAATAAAAATGTACATTTTTTGGAATCACCACATCTGTACCAACCTATACAATAAATTGAACACACTATTTATCCTGAATAGCAAAAACCATATAAAAGAAGCAAAAAAACTGAGCTAAAATGCTTATTTTGTTAATTGTGCCTCCCAAAAATGCTATAAAAGTGATTAAAAATGCTGTATGTACCTTAAACAACCAAGCCCTCATAGAGCTTCATTGATGGCAAAATAAAAGAGTTATGGGACTTAAAAAGTCAAGAAACCTGAAAAAATATTTTGGCATTGTCATAATCATACCAACAAGCAGAAAAAATTATACCGATAAAAATAATATTTTGTCACGCGAAATACAAACCCTCATTTGGCCATGGCAATGGAAAAATTAAAAAAGTTAAGGCTTTTTAAAAGCTCACTTGAATATCCCCCCAAATTGTCATATCCTAAGGGCGAGCACCCACTGGCGTTTGCGTTTCCCGCGGGAAAAAAACGCAGCGTTTTCGCCGCGTGTCCCGCGTTTTTTCCGCGCGTTTTCCGCGGCGTTTTTCGCGGCGTTTTCGCGGCTTTGCCATTAATTTCCATGGAGAAAAATAAGGACACATATGCAACTGACAGTTCCTATGTTAAAAACGCAAACGCAATGCAAAAAAAACGCCAGTGGACAGGAACACATGTTATCTCTATGCCTGTGCAGGAAAAACGCAAAACGCAGGTAAAAAAACGCCAGTGGGTGCTCGCCCTTAAGCCCAAAATCGACTGTGTCCTTAAGAAGTTAAAGAAAAAAAGGGGTTTTAAAAAAAAGCAAGAGTGAAAGTGAGAAGTATATTATACATGAAAAATCCATGGAGAGTGTAGAGAATGATAACTGGTAAAAAAACGCCAGTGGGTGCTCGCCCTTAAGCCCAAAATCGACTGTGTCCTTAAGAAGTTAAAGAAAAAAAGGGGTTTTAAAAAAAAGCAAGAGTGAAAGTGAGAAGTATATTATACATGAAAAATCCATGGAGAGTGTAGAGAATGATAACTTTACATACCACTAATTGGGTTAAAATTAGAGGAAGTCTCTTTTTAATCCAATTAGTGAATATTCAAGTATATTTAACGCCTTCCAGATATTAGTGATTTCTGATGTATGGAGAATAAAGAAAAAAGCCTAATACTCCTTTTACACATGACGAGTCTCGTTTGAACAAGTGCACGAGTGAGTGACGCCACCGCTAATTCATCCACAGTTGTTCATGCTCTTGCAGAATGTTTAGACAGGAAGATCACTGATGGGTATCGCTCACTTGTTGCTCAGCACTTCATATGTGGAACATTGAGTGGGGAGTATTTAGACGTTACGAAAATTGATCGAGCTGCTGATGAGTTTTATGCAGGCTGCAACTGAGCAACAAACAAAAAGCCAAAGAAAAGTGTACATTGGCCCGCGTTTAGATGTAACGATTATCGTGCACTCTCATTTGTTTGAGCCAATTCTGAGCGATAATTGTTACATCTAAATGGGCCTTAAAGGGGTTGTCCCGCGAAACAAAGTTGGGGTATACACTTCTGTATGGCCATATTAATGCACTTTGTAATGTACATTGTGCATTAATTATGATCCATACAGAAGTTATTCACTTACCTGTTCCGTTGCTGGCGTCCCCGTCTCCATGCTGCCGTCTAATTTTCAGCGTCTAATCGCCCGATTAGACGCGCTTGCGCAGTCCGGTCTTCTTTCTTCTGAATGGGGCTGCTCGTGCTGGAGAGCTGCTCCTCGTAGCTCCGCCCAGTCACATGTGCCGATTCCAGCCAATCAGGAGGCTGGAATCGGCAATGGACCGCACAGAAGACCTGCGGTCCACCGAGGGTGAAGATCCCGGCGGCCATCTTCGCAAGGTAAGTAAGAAGTCACCGGAGCGCGGGGATTCGGGTAAGTACTATCTGGTTTTTTTTTTAACCCCTGCATCGGGTTTGTCTCGCGCCGAATGGGGGGGCTATTGAAAAAAAAACAACCCATTTCGGCGCGGGACAACCCCTTTAAGTTTGCAAAAGCTATTTGACCCCAAAAGAATGACAATCAATCATCAGCCTCGAGGATAATGATGACATTATAACTCATCCTGTAGGCAAACTGGGAGGAGTTGTGATTATGAATGGGTTGGCGTATCATAAAGCTATGAGAATTTTAGGGACTAGTCAATTTTATAGCAATCTACAGAATACGCCAAACATCAAAGTTTATAAGAAAATTGGAAGTTTTCATTGAAAAGGTCTGAACATGGGGATATTGACTAAAAGTGAATATACATGGCCAAGAATTACAGGTTTTTAGCACATTTCCAAACTGCACAAGGATAGGAACAAACCCTTCCTCCCCACCCAGGGAGGTCTATTGTATCAGACATTGATTGTCTGACCTCTATCCTAATGCAGTATATTGATACACACTTACAATTATGTTTTAATTGCTGTCGACATCTGTGAAATATATAAGCCATATACTCCAAATGTTAGAAAATGTGAAATGGGATTATCATACATTTTAGGTACTCTTGATTTGACATCTTTTCATACCATTATTGAAAATGAGAAAGGTTGTTGTACAGCAAAATTCTTTTTGAAATATTTTTCTAATTACATTACCGCATATGGCTGGTATGGCACTGCGCACGCCCGCATATCACACACAGCATATCATACGTAGCCCATACAAGCGTAAGAGAAATAAAGCATGTTGCGATTTATTTCTATTGTATATTGATACACAGTGTCTACACACCAGTATGCATGGAGCAATGAAAGTCCATTGACTTTCATTGACTACATTCACTGCGTATCACGCACCAATGCAACTCACGCATGTTAGGTGTTGACAGTAGTGGTCATTACATTAGCCCTTAATAAGATTAATAATGATGAATACTTTTTTAAATGAATTCCCCACTCTTAGGCCTCATTCACACAAGTGTTTTTGCGTGGCTAAGTTCGCCGAGCAATAAAATTGCAACCATTAGAGCCAATGGTTTCCTATGGATTCATTCAGATGAATGATTTTTAGCTGCGCAAAAAAATCAGACCGAAAAATATAGCAGATAAGCGACTGAATTCATTGATCGAAATTTCCTGCTGACGAAAAATATAGGCTTTGACCTATCTTTGGACCAAAAAACGCTTGAGCCTCCATAGACTCCTATGGGAGCTAGAAAAAAAAGGATGGGTAGTTTAGCTGTGTGCAATACTGGGAAAAGAAGACAAGTGCCTGTATTTAAGTCATTAGAAAGTCATTTAGGAGGATTTCTGCCAACCTAGAAAATTCTGATCATAAGCGCATTTTTTCCTCAAAACGTTGCACCCGGCCATGTGAATGGCTAAAAAAGACGCTATTTAAGTTCGGGGCTAGTTTGCATAAAACCGTCCATTCACAGAATTTTCGGCAGCTATGGTCATGATTTTATTGCGCGGCTAACTTCGGCGCGATATTCACGCTCGTGTGAAAGAGGCCTTAGCAAAAACAATCTGCATTTTTTGGACATCATGGTTTACCTTTCAGAAAGCAGACTATTAACTAAGAGCCTCTGAAAGGAAGTTGAATCGAATGGCCTAATTTTATAGTTGAGGAAAATACCTCTAATGAGTAATGCGTATTACTTAAAGGGAACCTATCACCTGCCTAAAGCACCATAAAATAACCTATGGGGCTATTAGGGCAGGTGACAAGAAGCTAGATAAGGTATTTTTTATATTCGCTTCCTGGTTCTTGCAGTGCCCGCCTGTAAAGTCTGCGTGCTGGCTGAAAATCATACTCTTTTCCATCATGTGCACATGCTCTCCCATAGACTTGTATAAAAGAGCACATGCACTGAACTCTGAAAAGAATCAGATTTTTAGCACAGACTTTACAGCCGGGCACCACAGGAACCAGGAAGAAATTGTGTATGAAAAATACCTCACCCGGCTCCCTGTTATCTACATTAACAGCACTATAGGTTACTTTATGGTGCTTTAGGCAGGTGATGGGTTTATTTTCAATGCCACAGAGTATAGGATCAATGTCACAGGGGTAGATAGTTATAATTGTGGAGGCTATGGTGTATCATAACTATACATTTTGAAACTTATGGTTAAAATATAGCTTGTACTATTTATGCTTAACTAGCTTGTTACCTGCAGCTTCGTCCGCGTGGAATTTATATTTTTTTAATCTAATCTCTGTTTTGCTGTATATTGAAACATAAAAAGTTGAAATAGTGAAAGGAATGTACCTGCGATTTGCTGTCAGCACAGTTCTGTGCACTACATTTTTGGTCTTGTCATCTTTTGCAAGGATATAAAGGTTTTTGTGGGCTGTATACACGTAAGTGTGCCACATACAGCTGCTCATGAGAAAAACATGCTTTTTCTAAATGTACACCTGCTACCTGAAGTGTTTGCCCTTGAGCCTAATTGATTGTCATCGCAAATGCTATTTTTAGGGTTCATTCACATGACTGTAAAATTCTGCGCTTCTAGCAGCCCACAGACCATACTTCTAATTGGAACCAATAGGTTCCCATGGAAGCGTTCACTTGGAGACTGTTAGGTGCACAAAACTCCACGCACCTAACAAAAGATAGCACATACAAGCGAAAAACTCATATGTCAGCTCTGAGGTGCGGGAATGATAGGACATGTCCTATCTTTCCAGCGTTCTTCCCAGTGGCTCCTGCGGGAGCCTTAAAAACATGTAGCCCACACCTCGTAGCATGTGAATGGGTTGCTAAGGGAGCTTGAAGCTGCCTGTTCACACGATCCTCAAAGCGCTACTTACAGCACAGAATTTACGTTCATGTGAACACGCCCTTAGTGTGAATTGCAGCCTTTTGAATTGAAAAGGCAAATCTGTCAGTATCAGAATGATGATCTGTCTGTTTGTGTCGTACAGCCCAGCTTTTATTTGTTATACTGCTGAGGTAAAATCAAAGCTGCACTGTGATTGGTTGCTGTGGGCAATACAGATTTTCTTTAAAATCTCAATCCATGTTAATGTGTCTTTCATTCAATTTTTAATCCCGGGCAACGCTGGGTATCCCTGCTAGCTTAATAATCACATACGTGCGGCAAAGACATCTGCCCTCACGTGTCTGCCCGTTTGTGTAGGCATAGCTTATGATGTGCACCCCCTTCCTCTCTGCTCCGTCGCACTTAATAATCACATATGTGCGGCAACGACATCTGCCCTCATGTGTCTGCCTGTGTGTAGGCATAGCTTATGATGAGTAACCCTTTCCCCTCTAATTTGCCGAGCTGGGCCGGCGGCGGAGCAGAGGTGCGCCTGGGCATCACCAATTAACCCAGTATTGCTGTGTTCCCGAGGAAACTCTATATTTTCGGGATAAAATGTAGCCTATGTTCTTCCTCAAGATGCAAGCTATCTCCCTACCAAATGTCATCAAAATCGCTTCAGTGGTTTAGCCGTGAAATGGTAACAGACAGACAGAGTTATTTCTGCATTAATAATATTAGTATAGATTGTGCAGCCATTGCATACGGGCAGCGTCTCAACACGCAAAAAGAAATAAATCACACAGTGCATGCCAATGACGTCATATTCCCGGGCATGCGCAGTGCCAATCGCAGCTCATATGCTGTCTCTGCCGGCAGAGTGTATGGGCTGTAATGTATACAACGCTGCAGGAGACTCGCAGCGCTGCACACATACATATCTCTACCTTTAATCAGTGTACAATTGGGCCATATTTGATCATATAAATGAAAGCATATACAGTCATTATTATATGCCTTTATATAGAATCTAGAATCATAAGGCCTCACTAATCAAACAAAAGACAGAGAAGAATTTTATATGTCCTTTAAAAAGCCTTAGGAATGGAAACAGTTTCTTTTGGTAAAAATATTAGTGTGAGGATTGGCTTTACTGCACACATATTACATTCTGCAGGCAGGGGGCATCTGAATGAATGGAACGTCATTCTGTGTGACATGTTGCTAGGGGGAAGGAACAAATTTGTGAGGGGCAGTGTCCAATACGACAGCCGTTTGGGCACCAAGTCGATATTTTCAAATAGGAAGGGTTCATATGACATATGTACCTCCTAGAAAATTTGATGAGGAATCCAAATCTTAAATATGACATATCTTTACTCCTGCCAAAGTTATTAGCAGTTTTCTCTTTGTTACAGACACAGATATGGCTGTGAGATCAACACGCAAGGAGAGGACAGAGATTGTGCTGATCCCTGGGGGGCATAGTACATGAATCATTGCAGCAGATTTCAACGGTCGGCAGCCTAATAGACCATCCATCCGCTATTGCATAGTTGACAAATTTCTTCCAAGTATGTTCTGTGTTAAATATGTCCAAAAGTGGACATAACAAGACTGCCACAGATGAAGCAACAATGACTATCCTGGCGTTCTTTTGGAAGATCCCACATTGTAGCACCTGGCATCTGTCAGAGGAGAGTGGGGTGAGTCGAATTATCATGGGGTGGATACTGGTTATGTACAAATGACACCTGTATAAAATCCAGTTGGTGCATCATCTCAATGAGGACAATCCCAATCGTTGCTGTGCAACATGCCCCACACAGGAATGCCCAGACACCCAGCACGTGAAAACATATGGGTTATCACTAAGGGGTTAATGTAGAAAAGAAATAGCATTAGAACATGTGGGCATTCATTGTCAAAAAAACCAAGCATCTAGGAGCTGTCAGAATGGAATGAAACTTTCTCTGTGTGATTGTAACATTGAAGTGAGTGATTACAATATCAGGGCAAAAGGGTAATTTATTGCGGAAAACTGAACACTTGAAGCAAGGCTCTAGTACATTGTCCCTTGTACCACTTTTAGGGGTGACTGACTATTATATATGATGCCCCCCCCCCCCCCCCGACCAACACACCAGCTCCAAAGCAAAGGCAGGATTGAAGCGCTCACCCCTACGTCTCCAGACACGAACACGACCATCGTCGGTGCCTAAACTAAACCTAGATTATTCATCACTGCAGACAACCCAGTTCTACTCCACAGCAGGTCATTTTCTTCGTTCATGAGACCACTGCAAACGGAGGTGACGGTGGGTGGGTATCAAAGGCCGTACATGTCATGGGTGCTGTGAGACCAAATGTTCTTCAGCCAAGTGCCTGGAAATGGTTCCAATAGATACAGGGCCTGTAATGATGGTGCCACCTGTCTCTGGATGGTGGATAACAAAACAGTTGGAGCTACTCGTCCTTGTTGGACAATCAGATGATCCTCTCTACTGGTGGTCTGTTGAGGCTGTCCTAAGCTCGGTTGCCTTGTGCGCATGCTTTCACACATGTACAAGTCCCAGCATTTCCTAATAGTCTAGTCAGAATGGCCAAGGTGGCGGGCAATTAATGTCAATACGAAAATCCAGCTTCTCGCATTCCAATAATGCTCCCCTCTCTCCAACTCTGTCAACTGGGTGAAATGTCTTCAATTGTGTCATAGAGGCGTCTAGTGGTGAACAAGCTCTACAGAAGCAGAAAAAGAGGTCACTACACACAAGTAGCCTCCTGGAGCCTTTTTATAGGCCAATAGTAGAAATACTTTTAGGTCCTCAGGTGGTAAGACCATTCATCTAAACACACCACAGCTCTAATCACTTGCATATCTGCCCGAACTGCATGCCGAATTTTGCAACAAAATGACAACTCCTTCTATGTGCTTGATCTTTTTTTTGAAAGAGTGTACTTTTACATTTCCGTGCTATTACGCTTGGTTGAAATTAATGTACATTTTTTATTCTGACATGTTGTGTGTCAAGGTGATCTATCAGTGCCAATCTGTTATTTGCACAGTGAGAGGGCTATTGGTATTGTGGCATTTCACTAATCCTTTCACCTCCCATTACATGCTTGCATTTATACTTGCAATAAGCCACTAGGTTTTGCAATACAAATTACTTGCTCAGGAAAGACTGCCTGTAAAGAGAATAAGTATACTAATGAAGAAAGAAAAGAGGAGTCCAGAAGATGTCTGTGGGCTCCTGTCAAGACCTATCAACATCAGGCCCAAAGTTTTACATTTCCTGACAAGCAGCTTTCCAATCTTTGTTGGAGTAATTATCAGTTCTATAGCCTACCTCTATCAGTCTTCAGTCCTAGCATTCTGGCTGAGGAAAGAAAATTATTTTCACATTAGCAGCTCACTAATAGCCAGACATTTTCTACCTGGGACACTGCTGGAGTCAAATGCATTGTTTTACCACTAACCTGAAGGTATTGTTAGAAGGACAGCTTCAGCCAGCAGATCCTTCTGTGATGCACATGGAGAAGTGGGCTGGGTGGAGAGTTGTCACAGTCATTCATCATCCTCCATCAATGCCATCAACATCTCATGCCGAGAACCCAACAGGAGTGAATCTGTCACTCAAGTCTTCTGACAACTTGACAGCAGTTTACTGTACTGATGTTTATATATGATGTATATAGGGAACATGGTAAACAGCTCTCACACACTGACAACATCCTTCAATAGAAAATTCAACCAAAGCTACATATGTTCTTTTATTTTTCGACTATTGTTTTATAGTTACTGTGGTAAAGAAACCAATGGTTCCATTATTAGTGCAGGAAGTGTGCCTATATAGTAATCAATGTCCAGTTCAGGAGAAGCACAGAGGTCCAGTTATTGTGGCCATTGTAGGGACATTAAAATGCCATCAGAAAGCAGCCTGAATGAGTAGAATGGGCTGTCAAGAAAACAACATCAAGCACTGTCAAATGTGCTATAGATACAACATACATCTCACTTATACGACTGAACGAGCAAACATTGTATACTCGTTGAAATGATAAATTGTTCGGTGTAAACCAGAGGTTCCCAAGCTTTGTTTCCCCGTAGACCACTTACCAATTTTTTTGTTTTCCGTAGACCTCTAAGACCAGCTGCACATGACTGGCTCGGATGTGGAAGCCCTCAGCAGAGTCTGACCCTGTGTCCAGTTGGCATCCACGCATACCTGTCCTTTCTTCTTCTTTTCTGTACTGTGCATGGTCTGCATGACTGGCCACCGAACATGCGCAATACCTTTTTTTTTTTAAACCCCTGCTTTTCCTGCGTCATCGCATCAATGGAAGCTGTCCATGTGGAATCCGCTTAAAAATCCACTTTAACCCCTTCATGACATGGTCTATTTTGGGCTTAAGGACGCAACAATTTTTGGCGGATATTCTTCTCCGTTTATCAAAAGTCATAACTTTTTTATTTTTCCGTCGACGCGGCCGTATGAGGGCTTGTTTTTTGCGTGGCGAACTGTAGTTTTTATCGGTGCCACTTTTGGGTACATAGACTATATTGTAAAACTTTTTTTTTTTTTTTAATGATAGCAGGGAGAGAAAACGCATCAATTCTGCCATAGATTTTTTTTTTTTTTAACAGCGGTACTCATTCCATTTTTTCTGCGGACCGCTACGGTTACAACGATACCAAAATTCTTACATTTTTTTTAGGTTTTCCAACTTTTCTGCAATAAAAACCCTTTTTCTGGGTAATCTTTTTTTTTTTCTAAATTGCTGCATTCAAAGTCCTGTAACTTTTGTTATTTTTTGATGTACGGCACTTTATGGGGGCTTATTTTTTGCGAGATGAGCTGTAGATTTTATTGGTACCATTTTGGGGTATATACGGCTTTTTTGATCACTTTTATTGCATTTTTAGTGAGGCAAAATGCTAAAAATTAGCATTTTGCCTCAGTTTTTTAGCGTTTTTTTCCGTGCACAGTCAAAAGCATGTGCAATTTATTGTACGCGTCGTTACGGACGCGACAATACCAAATATGTGGGATTTTATTTTTTTTTTACCTTTTTTTATGCTAATCTGAGAAAAAGCATTAAAAAATGTTTTTTTTTACTCTTTTTTTTATATTTTTTAAAATTCTTTTTTTAATCTTTGTTTTTTTTACACTGTTTGTGTCCCTCTGAGGGACTTTAACCACTGCCCTGATGATCGCTGGTATAAGGCATGGCAGAGCTACTGCTCTGCCATACCTTATCGCTTGTACAGCGATTATAGGCATAGGCAATACAGGACGCCAGTGTCTGGCGTCCTGTTGCCATGGTGACAGGCCGGGCTCTCACGATGACATCGCGAGTTCCAGCCGGAGACACAGAGGGAGCCGCGCTCTCTCTGTGAACTCTTTCCCTGCCGCGATCTACTTAGATCGTGGCAGGGAAGGGGTTAACAGCGGGGGTCGTATCTCCGATGACCCCCCGCTGTTGCAGCGGGACGCCGGCTGTGACTGACAGCCGGCTCCCGCTGCGGGATAGCGCGGGATCTTATGTGATCCCGCGCTATCTCCAGGACGTAAGTTTACGCCCTGTTGCGGGAAGTACCAGGCTGCCAGGACGTAAACTTACGCCCTGCAGCGGGAACGGGTTAAAATCGTGATTGATTTCCGCTCGTGTGCAGGAAAAAGCATTTTTTAACAGCACATTATGGGCGGTATTGGCTGTGGAATTCAGAGGCAGACGCCCGCTCCGGATTCCACAATTCAAATCCATCCATGTGCATCTGACCTAATATTGAATTTTCCTTAACTTATTAAAGTCAAATGGGTTTTACATAGCTGACACGGTGCTGCTAACGTCGATGGGGTTTTTTGTATAGTGGACAATTGTAAAAAGAGAAAAACATGTACAATTTTTATTCAGATCTTTATTGAAACGACACAAAATGCAAGTTAATATTTGGATTTGGGACGAAACAAATCAAAATCTAGTAAAATTCTTACATAAAATAAATCCACAAATAATGCTGTTAATGGGAGTGATGAGCCGAATGCTCTGGTAGCAACTGTTCAAGATTTGGCTTCAAATTAATGAGGTGTAGTCTCATATCTCCACGTCCAGTGATTTGCAATCAATTTATTTTTTTTGCAAGAAGATTGGCGACCCCGCGTAACCGCTTTCCACGAGGAATAAAGATAGAAAAGCTATCAAAACCTTTTTTGCGATAGTCTATAATGCGTTGCCCAGGTATGAAAACGTGTAAAAACTTGCATATGAACATAGCACACCACAAAGCAGAAAGGTATAGTTCGCGCAAAACTTCTTGGGCTCTGGTGGATCATGTGAGAAAGATTTACAGTAGAAACTATATAAGTAAATTAGCTACTACGCGGGTTGGTTTTGTCTGTCGCTAGAGCCCCAGAAGTTTTGCGCGAACTCTACACAAGCAATTTTATGAAATTGTCTATGTCTATTATAAATTGTCTATGTCTATTATAAGTATTATGTACACAATCTGTGTAAGGTGTATTATGTCATTTATAGAACACCTAAATGTTGATGACCAGTCTAAATGCACCCCCAAATTTTTTTCTTGCCAACATGGACCCCCAGCAAGTCAAAATCGACCCCTGGGGGTCCATATAGATCACTTTGAGAACTATTGGTGTAAACAGAGCCTTAGTCCAGTATTCATTACTATACTAATGGCTTGATATAATTAATTACACCTTACATTGTAGCTAAATGGTATTCAACATGTAATCACTGCACAAAGCCAAAAAATACGGAAAATGTGAGCAGTATAAAATAAGGTATCAGTTCAAAGTTAACAGAAATAACCTTTAGGCTAACTTGACACGAGCGAGCACGATATGCGGCCGTGAATCCTACCCCCATATCACCCTCTCCATCCATGTAAAAGCCCCAAGAATGCAAATCGGTTTCATGTGAAAACAGCCTTGCATCACTTCGGGGATGCAGGGAATTCCCCGCTGCAGCTGTTTTCAATGGGAGACCTCACATCACATCACATGCACCTTGCACATGGTGTGGTGCTAACGCTGGCTCAATTGTAAACAATGTACGGTGCTATGTGAGAGTATACACAAGATAGGACATGCCACAATTTAATTCCCGCATCGCGGTGCCACACGGGAAAAAAATCGCTCCTGTGTAAGGGCGCCCACCCACTGGCGTTTGCGATTTTCGTGCGTGAAAAACGCTGCGTTTTTGCGGCGCTTTTCCCGCGTTTTTCGCGGCGTTTTCGCGGCTTTTCCATTAATTTCCATTGACTTTCATGGGTGCATTAGGAGAAAAATAAGGACACATATGCAACTGACAGTTCCTATGTTAAAAAACGCAACGCAACGCAAAAAAAAATGCCAGTGGACAGGAGTACATTCAATTCTAATTGCTCTTGAGAAAAAACGCAAAACGCAAAGAAAAAAAAATCGCCAGTGGGTGGGCGCCCTAAGACCTGTATATGACCCTGTTCAAAAGAATTGGGTTCCTATTTGTGTGAGATTCTTGCGTCTCACAATGCACAAATCTCACTTGGTTTACTCGCCTGTGAAGCCGGCCTTAGGACTTGTTCATACTGGCAATCGCAGTTTTGTTTTGGTGATTTTTGTGTGTCAGCAATGGTTTTTTTGGTGAAAAATCGCACATCCTGTTACTACCACCTGCGATTTTATCATCCGAAAGTCAATATAAGCTCGTAATGTTAAAAAACGCATCGCACAAAAATTACAAGTTCATGCATTGTGTTGCAATAAAAAGAAGGCTCCATAGGGAATCATAGCCTAGAAAAATTTGCAAAACGCCGAAAGATAGGACATGCTGCAATTTTTGTTTAAACGCTACATTGCATGAGTGAAAACAATGCAAATAGGAATGAAACTGTAACAGTCCGATATATGAAATATATATATATATATATATATATATATATATATATATATATATATATATATATATATATATATATATATATACTGTATATACCGGCGTATAAGACGACTTTTGAACCCCGAAAAATCTGCTCTGAAGTCGGGGGTCGTCTTATACGCCGGTAATACAAAAAAAAGAAAGTGTAGAAAAAAAAAAAATCATTACTCACCTCCCCCGGCGTTCTGCGGCGCTTCTGCAGGCTGTCGCTCCCTCCTGGTTCCCGGCAGAGCATTGCTTTCTGGACGCAGGGCTTGAAATCCCCGCCTCCAGAAAGCTAATACTGTGATTGGCTAACACACGCTGTCAGCCAATCACAGCCATTCAATAACATCATTGAATGACTGTGATTGGCTAAAGGCACGTGTGTTTTAGCCATTGAATGGCTGTGATTGGCTGACAGCCCTGCGTCCAGAAAGCAATGCTCTGCCGGGGACCAGGAGGGAGCGACAGCCTACAGCAGCGCCGCAGAACGCCGGGGAAGGTGAGTAATGATTTTTTTTTTTGCTCCACTGTATTCCCGGCGTATAAGGTGACAGTTGGGGGGTCGTCTTATACGCCCCGTCGCCTTATACGCCGGAATATACGGTATGTATATATATATATATCCTGGGAGTGACAGTCAACTTTCGTTGTCATGTCCTTTGAGAGACACCAACTTTTGTGGTAGGCCGTTCATGAGGCCACCCGTAACATTCCCGGAGAGAGTTACTGGAGGAAAAGATGTGGCTCTCTATCCGAACCTACGGCTGGAGCTGGGAGGGTGTAATGCATGGACCTGTCACGGTGGCACTTACCAACTCCTGGTCCCGGAGGGAGTTACTGCAGCAAAGGATAGGGCCAGTAGTCCTCAGGATGAGGGGGATAGTAGTTGTCAAGTTCGTGACGTCATCGTTCCACACACCAGCATGCATACACGGCGGATTAAAAAGATCGGACAAGTGTATCGTACCTTGGGTCCTCCGGAACGGTAGAGGCCCAGTAAAACTATACTAGTGAAATTTAAACATGATACAACAAACTTCAGCAGGCAGACTTTACAGTGCAGGCAAATTAGTAATATTCAGAAAATTTGACATGAAAGTCAATGGCCACAGAATGGCCTTAATTATCACCCCACTCTCATAGACTTCAGTACGTGTGAGTGTCAGTTCAAGGTGTACCACTATACGGGAATCGAGACTTTAGACGGCCGCATAGTAATCATAAACAGACTTAAAGGAGATGTCTCGAGGAAGCAGTTAAATTTTTTTTTTGCCCAGTCCCCCCCATTAAGCATACATAACTAAGCCCCCCTGTAAATGACATTTCTAGCTGGTTCGTACTTACCGTTCCAGCGTTTCAGCAACTTATAAAAGTTTTCTCAAGATGGCCGCCGGCTCTTTCCCCGTCGCTCGCTGCAGCCCGACGTGCGCGCTCCCGAGACGCCGCCAGCTGTGTCTCCATGGCAACCGGACGCATCGCAGCCGCCGACCAGACGCCCCGCAGCCGCCGACCAGACGCCCACCGCCAGGCAGCAGGTAAGGCGCTAGCCCCCGGCTCCCCAGCGCTAGACCCTCAGCCCAGGTGAAGGCCCCGGAGCCCAGCGCTAGGTTCCGGAGCCCAGCGCTAGTTCCCCCGGCCTAGCGGCAGCCCCCCCCGGCCTAGCGACAGCCCCCCCGGCCTAGCGGCAGCCCCCCCCCCCCGGCCTAGCGACAGCCCCCCCCGGCCTAGCGACAGCCCCCCCGGCCTAGCGGCAGCCCCCCCCCGGCCTAGCGACAGCCCCCCCGGCCTAGCAACAGCCCCCCCGGCCTAGCGCTAGTTCCCCCATCACAGCGGCAGCCCCCCCGG
Source organism: Eleutherodactylus coqui (assembly GCF_035609145.1). NCBI lineage: Eukaryota > Metazoa > Chordata > Amphibia > Anura > Eleutherodactylidae > Eleutherodactylus > Eleutherodactylus coqui. The sequence goes on from NC_089837.1 coordinate 226,249,364, forward strand.
CCTAGCGACAGCCCCCCCCATCGCAGCGGCAGCCCCCCCCGGCCTAGCGACAGCCCCCCCGGCCTAGCGCTAGTTCCCCCATCACAGCGGCAGCCCCCCCCCGGCCTAGCGACAGCCCCCCCCATCGCAGCGGCAGCCCCCCCCCGGCCTAGCGACAGCCCCCCCCATCGCAGCGGCAGCCCCCCCCGGCCTAGCGACAGCCCCCCCGGCGCAGCGCTAGTTCCCCCGGCGCAGCGCTAGTTCCCCCCCGACCCATCACTTACCTGGGACGCTTCTCGGGGCTGCTGGGCTGGGCTGGGCTTCTCCGCTGGGCAGCTCCAGTTTCTGCACCTTCCTCTAACAGAGGAAGGTGCAGAATGGCCGCTGCAGCGCGCTCCCGAGCAGTGACAGCTCGTCTGCGCATGCGCAGAAGAGCTGTAGCGGGGAGCACACTGAAGCGGCTCGTGCTGAATAGAGAAGACCGGACTGCGCAAGCGCGTCTAAAAAAGCAAGCTGCCAGCGAATTTAGACGGAACCATGGAGACGAGGACGCTAGCAACGGAGCAGGTAAGTGGAATAACTTCTGTATGGCTCATATTTAATGCACAATGTACATTACAAAGTGCATTAATATGGCCATACGGAAGTGTATAACCCCACTTGGTTTCGCGAGACCACCCCTTTAAGATTATTTCCAGAGGTTCAGTAGACGTCTGCACTGATCTTGTTGTAGGAAACATATAGTCACTAGAAGAGGTAGTTGCTTACAATGGCTCTCTTGTAGGACTTTTGGGGAAAAGACATTTAGGCTCAATTCTTTCCCATTCTCAGTTCTCTCTTAAAGATGCGGTCTTTCTTCTCCTCCATCTTCAGCAACATAAGGGCTGATGGTATCCTCATACACCTCTGTGGTAGCAAACCCTCAGATGGTAGATGGGTGCTCCTCCGTAGACAAGATGGATCTCTTCTGTGGAATCCAATCACTCATATTTATAGATTATAGATTCATCCGTACCATGTCACATGACACAGTAAGATAGATACATTCAACATGCAGCAAAGCTCATGGGCAATGAATTTAGAAAATAGACATGACAGTTTTGCACAGTGCATCCACATAAGACAGACATGTATAACAATTAAGGAGGGGACCAGGATGACATTTTGGGACACTGCAAAACAATGGAAAATCATAATTGTGCATTTTTATTCCCTCTCGCATCGCGCAATTTTATTGCAAGTGTGAAGGCACCCTTAGGGTACAGTCACGCAAGCTTTTTTTTCTGTCCAGTTTGGTGCTGTTTTTTACTCTGTTGGTCCCCTGATGAGTCCGTGGGTAAGAAATGTGTTGGTACCTTCTGCCATTAACTGCGGTTCTCTTTTCTCTTTATGTTGTCCCTGTTTGCATTCCCTGCCTACATACTCCAAATAGGGATTTTGACACATTTATTGCGAATTACTGCGAAGGCATCATATATTTTAACCATACTTTAATAAAGGTTATGTTTTAAACTCTTGATACATGTAGGTGAAGATGTAGCACAGGATCCATATTATTTTGTAAGGATCCCTTAGGATTTTCTAACCAATGTATTGTCAATAGAGATGAGCGAGCATATTCGTCCGAGCTTGATGCTCGTTCGAGTATTAGGGTGCTCGAGATGCTCGTTACTCGAGACGAGCACCACGCGGTACTCGTCTCGATTAAACGAGCACTGGCCATTGAATTCAATGGAGCCGGCAATACAGCCGGCTCCATTGAAAGCAATGGGCTGCCGGCGATCGCGGGATGAATTGTCAGGAAGGGCTTAAATATATAAGCCCTTCCCTGCAATTCATCCAGAAATGTGTAAAAAAAAAAAAAATATATATATATATACTCACCTTGTCCCGGCAGACGGAGTTCAGCGCAGCTGGCCTGCAGTGGGTGTGAAGGGGGTGTGAGTCAGGCATGCCCCTGATTGGCTCAGCGTTGAGCCAATCAGAGGCAAATCTCACTCACACCCATTCATGAATTCATGAATAGGTGAGTGAGTGTTGCCTCTGATTGGCTCAGCGCAGCTCTCAGCTGAATGACAGCAGTTCAGCACCACAGTGCAGGGGACAGCAGGAGAACAATGCTGCTGTGCCTCGGCAGCTGAAGGGAGGTGAGTATCTATTTTTTTTGTTTTTTAAATCACTTTTAATTCATTTCCAGGGAATGGCTTATATGTAAAGCCCTTCCCTGAAAAAGAATTCAGGTGTGCCAGCGGACCATTGTCTTCAATGGAGTCGCCGGCAGCAGCAGCAGCGGCTCCATTGAAGAGAATGCCTGCATTTTTATTCTTTTTTACACTAAAATCTTTCTTTTTCAGGTAAGGGCTTATATTTTTAAGCCCTTCCCGAAAATTCATCCCGCACTCGCCGGCAGCCCATTGCTTTCAATGAAGCCGGCTGTATTGCCGGCTCCATTGAATTCAATGGGCTAACATCGTTCTTCTTTGCCACAGCTGTTACAGGTGTGGCAGAGGAGAACGATCGTTATGCTGACAGTGCGGGGGGGTCTCACTCTTGTCACTATTGTGGCTTAATAGTGAGACCTCGGAGCCCGAAATGCAGCCCTGCATGTTGCTCCTCGCCTGCCCTATCCATTTCTGTGTTTTTTACATGACTTTGGTGATTTGCGAAGATTTTCACAAATGAAAATCTTAGCGGAGCACCAGTCATATACAAAAATGCTCGAGTCGCCCATTGACTTCAATGGGGTTCGTTACTCGAAACGAACTCTTGAGCATCACTGAAAGTTCGACTCGAGTAACGAGCACCCGAGCATTTTGGTGCTCGCTCATCTCTAATTGTCAACCTAAAAACTAGTGTTGCTCTTCTTGATTGACTGGGTGTAAAATTAACCCAAATTTTCATTAAATTGAATAAGATGAGTTCATTTCTGATTTTTGGTCCAAATCATGGGAAAATCAAATTTCACAAAATGCTTGCAACAGAGGTTAAATGTGCAGCCAATCAGTTGCCAGGGCACTTTTATAATGTCACCAAATGTGTCCTTCATTTTGCATATGGGCAGCAGTTTCATTGGATGCCTGCATCACATGACCTAGCCTTATATAACATAAGCACAGTGTAAGCAGCAGACATTTTACAGCTGAGCACAGGACAGAGAAGCTGCATCAGGTTTATATGTCTATATAAAATATGGTCTGTTCTTGGGGAGAGATATTTGAGTGCTAGTATGTTTGCAGTGCTTGCAGAAGAACCGTCACATAGAACACATCAAAACATCAGATCATTACTGGGTGACCACCCTTGATCCCCAATACAAGGCAAAAATTGCAAATCTCATTCCGGCAGTGGAGAGGAACCACCAAATGCAACAATATCAGGACAAACTGTTAAGTACCTTGAGCAGAGCATATCCCCATGATCACGTAGAAACATCTGCAATGGATTGCAACTCAGCAGCTCCAGGCAGGCGTGCAGGAGGCCGCCATCAGCACCATAACAGGAGTGTGGCATTATTTTTCTGCCCATCGCAGCCTGCGGCAGCAGCACGAGCAGCGCTTATCCATAATGCTCCAAGAGTATGTTAGTCCCTGCATGGATGTACTCAGAGTGGCTGCAGCTTATACAACATGCTTTAGAGGTGCTTGCCTGTCCCGCTGCCAGTGTGCCAGTGTGCCTGTGTGCTATCAGAGAGGGTGTTCAACACAGCTGGTGGTGAGATCACTGACAAAAGCATTCGTCTGTCCACAGAATATATGGATCTGTTGTGTTTGTAAAAATGAACCATATGTGGACCTGAGTTCTGCACCCACCTGGCAGATTCCACTGAATTGATAGCACGCTGGCAATTTTTAACCAGGTATGAATGAGCATAGATTTATATCAAAGACCACACTGCGCACTCAAGGTTCTGTTCCTGATAATGGCGGTGATGGTAGTGATGCTGATGTTGCTGCTCTGCTTCTCCCATGTTTTCTCCTATTTCCTCCCAAAATGAAACATATGTCAATTTGGAAATACGGAGCGACAGCTCTCAAGTTTCCACAAGGAACACACTCTGCCCTCAAGTTGCCGTTGCTGCTGGTTATGGTACTGTAACTGCTGTACTCTCGTTTTCCACCTTTCACCATGTTCCTCCCTCCTACCACCATCCCAAATTAAAAATATGTCAACATGGAAGCACAGAGCTACAGCTTTAATGTTTCCATGAGTAGCAGACTCTGACCTCAAGGTGCTGTTGCTGCTCTCTTTATCCTGTTTCCGCTATGCTTCCTTCTTCTCATTCTCACTCTCCCAAAACAAAAATTTTCTAAAGCATAAGAAACAGGTGTACCTCTATAGCTTTTCCTTGGAGAAGGCCCATGCTTGGCTGTTCTGTTTACCTGGTAGAATTTGTCCTTTGTAAAATTTACTACATTGCTTTTAAAACAAGCAGCACATCTGCTGTCTCCCTTGACATAATTCTTGTTAGCGCTGCTGCTTTTCCTTAGAAGATCAGGCCCATGCTTGGCTGTTCGGTTCAACTGGTAGAATCTGTTCTTTGAAAATATATGACATTGCTTTTAAAACAGGCACCACACCTGCTGTTGTATTTATCATAATTTTTGGTAGCTCTATATCTCTTCCTTGGAGAAAGCACATACTTGAGTGTTGTGCTCACCTGGAAAAATTTGCCATTGGAAAATTTATGACATTGTTTTTAACCCCTTCCCGCCCCATGACGTAAGGGTACGTCATCGGAGCGGGGTACTTCCCGCAAAATGACGTACCCTTATGTCATAGGGATAGCGCGAGATCATAGCAGATCTCGCGCTATCCTGCAGCGGGAGCCGGCTGTCAGTGATAGCCGGCGTCCCGCTGCGATGGCGGGGGACATCAGAATTACGCCCACCCGCCGTTAACCCCTTCCCTGCCATAATCTAAGTAGATCACAGCAGGGAAATGGTTCACAGAGGGAGCGCGCTCCCTCTGTGACTCCAGCCAGCTTTCGCGATAACATTGCAAGAGCCCGGCTGGTTGCTATGGCAACAGGACGACAGATACCGGCGTCCTGTATTGCCATAGCCTATGATCGCTTTAATAAGCAATAAGGTATGGCAGGAGAGAAGTCCTGCCATGCCTTATCGCAGCGATCTGTAGTGCTGTGGTAAAAGTCCCTCAGAGGGACATAGATGGTGTAAAAAAAAGAGAAAAATAAAGATCAAAAAATAAAAATGTAAAGAAAAGTTAAAAAACCCTTTTTTAATGCTTTTTCTTATATTAACATAAAAAATGGAAAAAAAAACCCACATATTTGGTATTGACGCATCCGTAACGACGCATACAATGCATTGAACATGCTTTTTAGCCTGCACGGTAAAAAACGTTTAAAAAAACACTAAAAAACTGAGGCAAAATGCTAATACGCAATAAAAGCGATTAAAAAAACGTATGTACCTCAAAATGGTACCATTAAAATACAGCTGGTCTTGAAAAAATAAGCCCTCACATAGCTCCGTCCATAGAAAAATAAAAAAGTTACAGGACTTTCAATGCAGTGAGTTTAGAAAAAAATAATAATTTTTAAAAAAAAGGGCTTTTATTGTGGAAAAGTGGAAAAACCTAAAAGAAATATATAACAATTTTGGTATCGTTGTAACCGGACCGACCCACAGAAAAAAATGTAGTGTGTCATTTATGCTGCATAATTAACGCTCTAAAAAAAAACCCCAAAATCTATGGCAGAATTGATGCGTTTTCTCTAACTACGATCATAAAAAAAATAATAAAAGTTTTACAATATAGCCTATGTACCTAAAAATGGTACCAATAAAAACTACAGTTCGTCATGCAAAAAACAAGCCCTTATACGGGCACATCGACGGAAAAATAAAAAAGTTATGGCAGTTGAAAAATGGAGATGAAAAAATACCAAAAATCGTTTGGTCCTCAACGCCAAAATAGGCCATGACATTAGTGGTTAAAACAAGCAGCACACCTACTGTGCTTAAGTTTTGGTATCTCTACAGCTGTTCCTTGGAGCAGGCCATGCTTGAGTGTTCTGTTCACCTTGCAGAGTTTGTCTTTTGAAAATTTATGACATTGTTTTTAAAACAAGCAGCAATGTATGGTAACTAGAGATGAGCGAGCATACTCATTAAGGGACAATACTCGAGCGAGTATTGTCCTTTTCGAGTACATGCCTGCTCGTCAGAAAAGATTCAGGTGCCGGAAGGCGTGAGCGGTAGGTTGCGGGAGTGAGCAGGGAGGAGCGGGGGGGGGGGGGGGGAGATCTCCCCCCTCTTCTCCCCTGCTCTCCCCCGCCGCCCCGAATCTTTTTTGACAAGCAGGCAGGTACTCAAAAAGGATGATACTCGCTCGACTATTGTCCCTTAACAAGTATGCTGGCTCATCTCTAATGGTAACGTAGTATGTTAGGCTGAAAAAAAACAAATGTCCATCCAGTTCAGCCTGTTTCCAACCCCCTTGTTGATCTAGATGAAGGCCAAAAAAAACTCAATGAGTCAGAAGCCAATTTACTAGAGATGAGCGAACGTACTCGTCCGAGCTTGATACTCGTTCGAGTATTAGCGTGTTCGAGATGCTCGTTACTCGAGACGAGTACCACGCGATGTTCACTTTCATCTCTGAGACGTTAGCGCGCTTTTCTGGCCAATAGAAAGACAGGGAAGGCATTACAACTTCCCCCTGCGACGTTCAAGTCCTATACCACCCCCCCTGCAGTGAGTGGCTGGCAAGATCAGGTGTCACCCGAGTATATAAATCGGCCCCTCCCGCGGCTCGCCACAGATGCATTCTGACATAGTTCAGGGAAAGTGCTGCTGGTGGCGGAGCTGCTATAGGGAGAGTGTTAGGAGTGATTTTAGGCTTCAAGAACCCCAACGGTCCTTCTTAGGGCCACATCTAACCGTGTGCAGTAGTGTGGAGGCTGCTTTTTGCAGTGTTGCACATTGTTTTTTTTTTGTATATCAGCCGTGCAGAGCATTGCGTCCTGCAGTAATTTTACATTGTCCAGGGCCAGTAGTGGTGAGGCAGGGACAGAAGACATATTTAGTGTATATGGGCAGTGGGCCTTTCCAAAAACATTTGGGGAAAAAAATCTATTTGGGCTGCCTGTGACCGTCCTCAGTGTACTGGGTCTCTGCTGGGGGTAGTTGTCCTAATTCATACGCAGCCAGCTAAGTGTTACAGCAGGCTTGCACAAAATTCTTTTCTGCCTCTGTGTTGCCTCTTACATCACCGCTGTATTCCTGTCCACAAGTGTACTGGGTCTCTGCTGGGGGTAGTTGTCCTAATTCATACGCAGCCAGCTAAGTGTTACAGCAGGCTTGCGCAAAATTCTTTTCTGCCTCTGTGTTGCCTCTTACATCACCGCTGTATTCCTGTCCACAAGTGTACTGGGTCTCTGCTGGGGGTAGTTGTCCTAATTCATACGCAGCCAGCTAAGTGTTACCGCAGGCTTGCGCAAAATTCTTTTCTGCCTCTGTGTTGCCTCTTACATCACCGCTGTATTCCTGTCCACAAGTGTACTGGGTCTCTGCTGGGGGTAGTTGTCCTAATTCATACACAGCCAGCTAAGTGTTACAGCAGGCTTGCGCAAAATTCTTTTCTGCCTCTGTGCTGCCTCTTACATCACCGCTGTATTCCTGTCCACAAGTGTACTGGGTCTCTGCTGGGGGTAGTTGTCCTAATTCATACGCAGCCAGCTAAGTGTTACAGCAGGCTTGCGCAAAATTCTTTCCTGCCTCTGCTGTGCGTTCCGTAAGCGAAGTCAGCCTCCAACCACAGGCCAATAAGCGGCACATTTAATTACAGCGTTCTGTTTCTGCACTACTGGTAATACACGGCCGAGGACGCGGAGGCCCAAGTCAGGGTGTGGGCACAGGCCAAGCTCCTGATCCAGGTGTATCGCAGCCGACTGCTGTGGGATTAGGAGAGAGGCACGTTTCTGGCGTCCCCACATTCATCTCACAATTAATGGGTCCACGCGGTAGACCTTTATTAGAAAATGAGCAGTGTGAGCAGGTCCTGTCGTGGATGGCAGAAAGTGCATCCAGCAATCTATCGACCACCCAGAGTTCTGTGCCGTCCACTGCTGCAACTCTGAATCCTCTGGCTGCTGCTCCTCCTTCCTCCCAGCCTCATCACTCCATTACAATGACACATTCTGAAGAGCAGGCAGACTCCCAGGAACTGTTCCCGGGCCCCTGCCCAGAATGGCCAGCAATGGTTCCTCTCCCACCGGAGGAGTTTGTCGTGACTGATGCCCAACCTTTGGAAAGTTCCCGGGGTCCGGGGGATGAGGCTGGGGACTTCCGGCAACTGTCTCAAGAGCTTTCAGTGGGTGAGGAGGACGATGACGGTGAGACACAGTTGTCTATCAGTGAGGTAGTAGTAAGGGCAGTAAGTCCGAGAGGAGAGCACACAGAGGATTCGGAGGAAGAGCAGCAGGACGATGAGGTGACTGACCCCACCTGGTTTGCTACGCCTACTGAGGACAGGTCTTCAGAGGGGGAAGCAGGGGCAGCAGCAGGGCAGGTTGGAAGAGGCAGTGCGGTGGCCAGGGGTAGAGGCAGGGCCAGACCGAATAATCCACCAACTGTTTCCCAAAGCGCCCCCTCGCGCCATGCCACCCTGCAGAGGCCGAGGTGCTCAAAGGTCTGGCAGTTTTTCACTGAGAGTGCAGACGACCGACGAACAGTGGTGTGCAACCTGTGTCGCGCCAAGATCAGCCGGGGAGCCACCACCACCAGCCTCACCACCACCATCATGCGCAGACATATGATGGCCAAGCACCCCACAAGGTGGGACGAAGGCCGTTCACCGCCTCCGGTTTGCACCGCTGCCTCTCCCCCTGTGCCCCAACCTCCCACTGAGATCCAACCCCCCTCTCAGGACACAGGCACTACCGTCTCCTGGCCTGCACCCACACACTCACCTCCGCTGTGCTCGGCCCCATCCACCAATGTCTGTCAGCGCACCGTCCAGCCGTCGCCAGCGCAAGTGTTGGAGCGCAAGCGCCAGTACGCCACCACACACCTGCACGCTCAAGCGTTAAACATGCACATAGCCAAATTTATCAGCCTGGAGATGCTGCCGTATAGAGTTGTGGAAATGGAGGCTTTCAAAGGTATGATGGCGGCGGCGGCCCCGCGCTACTCAGTTCCCAGTCGCCACTACTTTTCCCGATGTGCCGTCCCAGCCCTGCATGACCACGTCTCCCGCAACATTGTACGCGCCCTCAGCAACGCGGTTACTGCCAAGGTCCACTTAACAACGGACACGTGGACAAGCACAGGCGGGCAGGGCCACTATATCTCCCTGATGGCACATTGGGTGAATTTAGTGGAGGCTGGGACAGAGTCAGAGCCTGGGACCGCTCACGTCCTACCCACCCCCAGAATTGCGGGCCCCAGCTCGGTGGTGGTATCTGCGGCGGTGTATGCTTCCTCCACTAAACCACCCTCCTCCTCCTCCTACGCAACCTCTGTCTCGCAATGAAGATGTGTCAGCAGCAGCACGTCGCCAGCAGTCGGTGTCGCGCGGCACGGCAGCACAGCGGTGGGCAAGTGTCAGCAGGCCGTGCTGAAACTACTCAGCTTAGGAGAGAAGAGGCACACGGCCCACGAACTGCTGCAGGGTCTGACAGAGCAGACCGACCGCTGGCTTGCGCCGCTGAGCCTCCAACCGGGCATGGTCGTGTGTGACAACGGCCGTAACCTGGTGGCGGCTCTGCAGCCTCACGCACGTGCCATGCCTGGCCCACGTCTTTAATTTGGTGCTTCAGCGCTTTCTGAAAAGCTACCCACGCTTGTCAGACCTGCTCGGAAAGGTGCGCCGGCTCTGCGCACATTTCCGCAAGTCCCACACGGACGCTGGCACCCTGCGCACCCTGCAACATCGGTTTCATCTGCCAGTGCACTGACTGCTGTGCGACGTGCCCACACGGTGGAACTCTACACTCCACATGTTGGCCAGGCTCTATGAGCAGCGTAGAGCTATAGTGGAATACCAACTCCAACATGGGCGGCGCAGTGGGAGTCAGCCTCCTCAATTCTTTACAGAAGAGTGGGCCTGGTTGGCAGACATCTGCCAGGTCCTTGGAAACTTTGAGGAGTCTACCCAGATGGTGAGTGGCGATGCTGCAATCATTAGCGTCACCATTCCTCTGCTATGCCTCTTGAGAAGTTCCCTGCAAAGCATAAAGGCAGACGCTTTGCGCTCGGAAACAGAGGCGGGGGAAGACAGTATGTCGCTGGATAGTCAGAGCACCCTCCTGTCTATATCTCAGCGCGTTAAGGAGGAGGAGCATGAGGAGGATGAGGAGGAGGGGGAAGAGACAGCTTGGCCCACTGCTGAGGGTACCCATGCTGCTTGCCTGTCATCCTTTCAGCGTGTATGGCCTGAGGAGGAGGAGGATCCTGAAAGTGATCTTCCTAGTGAGGACAGCCATGTGTTGCGTACAGGTAGCCTGGCACACATGGCTGACTTCATGTTAGGATGCCTTTCTCGTGACCCTCGCGTTACACGCATTCTGGCCACTACGGATTACTGGGTGTACACACTGCTCGACCCACGGTATAAGGAGAACCTTTCCACTCTCATACCCGAAGAGGAAAGGGGTTCGAGAGTGATGCTATACCACAGGACCCTGGCGGACAAACTGATGGTAAAATTCACATCCGACAGCGCTAGTGGCCGGAGGCGCAGTTCCGAGGGCCACGTAGCAGAGGAGGCGCAGAGAACAGGCAGCATGTACAGCACAGGCAGGGGAACACTCTCTAAGGCCTTTGACAGCTTTCTGGCTCCCCAGCAAGACTGTGTCACCGCTCCCCAGTCAAGGCTGAGTCGGCGGGAGCACTGTAAAAGGATGGTGAGGGAGTACGTAGCCGATCGCACGACCGTCCTCCGTGACGCCTCTGCCCCCTACAACTACTGGGTGTCGAAGCTGGACACGTGGCCTTACTTGTCCTGCGGCTAGCGTCTTGTCAGAGAGGGTGTTTAGTGCGGCTGGGGGAATCATCACGGATAAGCGTACCCGCCTGTCAACCGACAGTGCCGACAGGCTTACACTCATCAAGATGAACAAAGCCTGGATTTCCCCAGACTTCTCTTCTCCATCAGCGGACAGCAGCGATACCTAAACAATACGTAGGCTGCACCCGCGGATGGAAGCATTGTTCTCTATCACCATCAAAAACGTGGACCTTTTAGCTTCATCAATCTGTGTATAATATTCATCCTCCTCCTCCTGCTCCTTCTCCTGAAACCTGACGTAATCACGCCGAACGGGCAATTTTTCTTAGGCCCACAAGGCTCAGTCATATAATTTTTGTAAACAATTTTTATACGTTTCAATGCTCATTAAAGCGTTGAAACTTTCACCTCAACCAATTTTTATTTTAACTGGGCTGCCTCCAGGCCTAGTTACAAATTAAGCCACATTAACCAAAGCGATTAATTGGTTTTACCTGCCCTCTTGGTTGGGCATGGGCAATTTTTCTGACGTACATTAGTACTGTTGGTACACCAATCTTTTGGGGCCCTCGCCTACAGTGTAATCCAATTAATTTTTTGCCCACCTGCATTAAAGCTGACGTTACATCAGCTGTGTTGGGCATTGCAATGGGATATATTTATGTACCGCCGGTGGGTTCCTGGCACCCACCCATGCTGTCGGTCCACACGGAGTTGTAACTACATGTGTCCACTTCTAAAGAACCCCAGTCTGACTGGGGCATGCAGTGTGGGCCGAAGACCACCTGCATTTAACATGACATTACCTCAGCTGTGATGGGCAATGCAATGGGATATATTTATGTACCGCCGGTGGGTTCCAGGGAGCCACCCATGCTGTGGGTCCACAGGGACTTCACAATAGGGAGTTGTACCTGCCTGTGTCTAGGAATTAAAAACCCCGGTCAGGTTGGGGCATGCAGTGTGGGCCGAAGCCCACCTGCATTTAATCTGACGTTAGCTCTGCTGTCCAGGGCACTTCAATGGGATACATTTATGTACAGCCGGTGTGTTCCAGGGAGCAACCCATGCTGTGGGTGCACACGGAATTCCCATTGCGGAGTTGTACCTGCCTGTGACTATTTATAAAAAACCGCGGTCTGACTGGGGCATGCAGACACCTTGACAGAATGAATAGTGTGTGGCACATAGGTTCCCCATTGCTATGCCCACGTGTGCAGCTCCTGATGACGGTGGCACAGGATTATATTTCTCATTGCTTCTGTACAGCATTGTGGGCTATCGCCCCGCCCCTTTTAAAGAGGGTCACTGCCTAGCCGTGCCAACCCTCTGCAGTGTGTGCCTGCGGTTCCTCCTCATGGCAGACGCACTTATAAATAGACATGAGGGTGGTGTGGCATGAGTGCAGCTGAAGGCTGCGCAGGGACACTTTGGTGTGCGCTGTGGACACTGCACCCGAGCATTTTGGTGCTCGCTCATCTCTACTATTTACCCCTTCATTTTTGGGGAAAAAAATTCCTTCCTAACTCTATAATAGCAGTTAGAATAATACCTGGATCAACATTTGAAAATGTTACCTGTCTCCAAGACCATCAGGGGAAGATACCCAGATCAACAACCCTTGTAATTATTTAATGTCTATATCCTGTAATGTCATGGTGCTCTAAAAGATATCCAGTCCCCTCTTAAATTCCTGTATTGATTTTGCCATCACCACATCCTCCATCAGAGATTTCCATAGTCTCACTGCTCTTACAGTAGAAAAAAAACCTTCTGTGTTGATAATGAAACCTTCTTTCCTCTAAACGTAGAGGATGCCCTCTTGTTACCATCGCAGTCCTGGGTATAAACAGACCATGAGAAATATCCATGTATCGTCCCCTAATGTATTTATACATCGTTATTTGGTCACCCCTTAACCGTCATTTTCCAGGGTGAATAATCCCAATATGGGGTATTCCAGTCCCTTCATTCCATGTATTAGTTTAGTTGCCTTTCTTTGAACCCCCTCAAGCATGGTAACATCTTTCCTGAGTACTGGTATTCAGCACTATACACAGTATGTCATGTGAGGCCTACAAGTGCCTTATATAGTGGAAGAATAATGTTCTCGTCCCTCGCCTCTATACCTTTTTTAATGCACCCGAAGACTTTATTTGTCTTTGTAGCAGCTGACTGGCATTGATTGCTCCAGTTAAGTCTACAGTCAACTAGTACACTCAGGTCTTTTTCCATATCACTTTTTCCTAGCAGTACCCCATTTAGTGTATATTGATGACATCCATTTATCCTACCCATGTGCATAACCTTATATTTATCAGTGTTGAACTTCTTGAATTTTTTTACCCAAGCCCCCAGCTTGTCTAGATCAATTTGCATCCAAACATTGTCCTCTGTTGTATTAATTATCTTGTATAATTTTGTATCATCTGCAAATATTGATATTTTACTGTGCAGTCCTACTATCAGGTTGTTGATAAATATGTTCAACAGAATGGGGCTTAATACTGAACCCTGTGGCACCCCACTAGCAACAGTGGCCCAATCAGAGTACGAACCATTAATTACCACCATTTGCTTCCCCCATCGTCTTCTATGGTTTCTCTTGCATTATTTGTTAAAAGGACAGTGCTTTCAGTGCAAATCCTTTTATCGTTTATATAATTGCAAAAAGGGTTTAGGGTTATTTTTGCTCTCTTCGTCAATCAGTCTCTCTACATCCTCCTTTGCAGTTTTTATTTTTTCCTTACAGATTTTGTTTTTTCCCCATATGTTTTTAGCTTCTTCACTGCCTTCTTGTTTTAGCAATTTAAACACTTTCTTTTTTTTCATTTATTGCCCCCTTGAGGCACATTGGTTTTCTATTTGTATTTCTTTTGTTTTTGTAGTGTATAAACTGCTCACATGAGGTATTTAGGATGTCTTTAAACTTCTTCCATTTGTCACCTGTACTGTTATTTTGGGGACATTGTCCTATTTAATGTTCCTGAGAGTAATTCTGAGCTGATCAAATTTTGCTTTAATAAAGTTCCGTTTTTTGTCGCTCCCTGATAAGGCTTCCTATTGAATAACAACTGGAAATTAATTATATTGTGGTCACTATTTCCCAAGTGTCCCTCAACCTGCACCCCCATGATTCTGTCAAGTCTGTTCATTAATCATGAGTCTAGAATTGCTCTTCCTCTAGTTGGCTCCCAAACAAGTTGAGTAATGTAGTTATCTTTAATTGTTCTGAAGAACTTATCACACTTCTGAGATCCACAGGTTTCATCTTCCCATATTATATCCGGATAATTAAAAGTCTCCCATAATAATTGCCTCATTGTGGTTTGACACCTTTTTTATTAGTAATAAGTTTTCAGTTTCTTCTGCCCTCCCCCCAGTCCCTAGTTTAAACACTCCTTCAAACCATTTTCTCCCCCAGTATAGCTGCACCCTCCCCATTGAGATGCAGCCCGTCCCTACGGTAGAGCCTGTAGCTGACAGCAAAGTCAGTCCAGTTCTTCAGGAACCCAAAACCCCTCTTGCTTACACCAACTCTGGAGCCACTTATTTACCTCCCTAACTTCCTGCTGCCTTTCTGTGTTGCTCATGGTACAGGTAGTATTTTTGAGAAAACTACCTTGGAGGTCCTCACCCTGAGCTTCGATCCTAGGTCTCTGAAATTGTTTTTGAGTATCCTCCATTGACCTCTAACTTTGTCACTGGTGCCAATGTGTACCATGACCACTGGATCCTCACCAACGCCTCCCAGTAATCTGTCAGTGATGTGTCGAACTCGAGTGCCAGGAATGCAATGCACCGTTTGGCAATCGTAGCAGATTGCCCTGTCTGTCTTCCTTGGTGCAATTTTTGATCTAGGAGACCCTATGTGGGCCTTCTTTCATTTTCAGGGATACCTGTGTACTACAAGTGAACCCCATGCCACTGTACACTATTTTTAGCCATTTTTGGGAAGATAACAGTGTTTCTGTGATATGTGGCTGTATTTCCATACAACCTGGGCAGCTTTGGCAGCACTGGGGACCTCATGGAAGTCAAAGTAGTGAACCTAATTTTAACCCCAATTGACTTTCATGGGAGTCGGAATCCCCCATTCCGATTAATGATGCTTTTGGTGAAATCACCCCAATCCCCACACAAACTGATTATTCCACTAATCACTCATTATTAGTCACAATCATAATGTCATCATCACAATGATGTCATTGTCATGGTGATGTCACAATCACGTTGTCACCCTTAATATGATGCCATAATTACAATGATGTCATGATTGTTATGATGTCATATTCACAATGTCATAGTGATTTCATAATTATGATGGAGTTTTAGTCAATGTGCTATCATGATGATGTCACAATCAAGATGATGTCATAGTCACAATAATATCATAGTCATGATAATGTCATAATTATAATAATTTCATAGTCACGATGAACATAAACATGATGTTCTCATATTACAATGATGTCACAATCAGAATGAGTATCACCCTGTGAAAAGACTCTACCAGATTGACATCTCTGCATCACCTGACTCCTCCTTCAGGAACAAAGGCTGTACAGCTACTGAGTCCTGTGTGAGAAAGAAAATTGTTGTTAATGGACTAAGATTCGGGAGTGGGGCCTATCGTGGGTTGAGGGCACACTATTAAGTGGTGCCACAAGGGGGCACTATAATGTAGTAAGCCACACAGGGGACACTGTTAGGCCTCATGTCCACGGGCTTAAAATCCGCAGCGTTTCTCCCGCACGTGGATCCGCGCCCCATAGGGATGCATTGGACACCCGCAGGTAGTTAAATACCTGCGGATGTCATTTTTCCCGTCAGGTGCGTATCTGCGTGCAGGAAAAAAAATGGACATGCTCCATTTTTGTGCGGGTTTCCTGTGGGGACGGCTCCAGCAGGCTTCTATTGAAGCCTATGGAAGCCGTCCGGATCCGCGGGAGACCCGTACCAGAATTAAACTCACCTGCTCTGAAAGATGCGGTTCTTCACTTCTTCGCGGACGGATCTTCTTTCTCCGGCCCGGGGGACGTGCACGGCGCATGCGTGCGGCACGCCGCTGGCGTGCCGAGCACATCCTCCGGGCCGAAGGAAGAAGATCCGGCCGCAAAGGAAGGAAGATCCACATCGTCCGGAGCTGGTACGTTTATTCTGATTTTTAGGCCTCATGTCCGCGGGGCAGGAGGGACCCGCTACGGATTCTACATGAAGAATCCGCGGTGGGCCTGATTTTCCCCGTGGACATGAGGCATTAGTAAGTGGGACCAAGAGGGAAAATTATTACTTTGTGGGGTCAGAGAGACAGCAATAGTAGTATCGAGAGGTTGATTGGAAATAGTAGCAGAATGGGGAGAGTATGCAAAGGGCAATTATAGCTGGAAGAAATCTTTATGGTAGTTTGTACCAGATAGAGTAGAACGGACGACTCTCATCAGTGTCACCTGTGATCACGGGAGGTGACTGCACTGTAATGCACTGTAAATATAAAACTGTTATGTGTTATTTAGATCTATGCTAGTACTTTGATGGCTGGTCATTGTTGGGCACTATTACTGTCAAATGGTCACTAAGGGGCACTATTACTGTGAGGGGACACAGTATATGATTTAGTATAAAAGGGGTGTCGTTACATAGAAAAAATGTGCTACCATGGCAAAAGAATTGTCCCTTGTCATTGTTCAATATTTGGGAGGTATGAGTAGCTATAAAAGATGTGTAATATTTCAGGGGTAATATTCAGGAAATTATTTATATTAGGGAATACTAAATTAAATCTTAAATATGTAGGAAAATTGCAAAACCAGAATACAGTTATGCAGAAATGTTGTAGAAAGTGTGTATAGCTATAAATTACCAATTATAAAATAATAAAAACACATTCAGAACGGGATATATTGGTTTTTAGCATGTAATTTACATTTTGCCCAGGAGATGGCAGAATTTTATCCAAGCAACGGCCATACAAATAAAAATAAAAGGGTTCTTAAAGTATAAAGCAATTAATTCATGTGTCAGTTGACTTTTTAACTAACTATTACATGTGTCAAACAAACTTAAAATCACATGGCCACATATTTATTGCCCGGTTACCTATTATATTTGCATAGGTTTCTCAAAGCAAATGCTGAGGGCAAAGTATACAGTTTTCAGTCTGCAGTGTAGTTGTTAGAAACCCTATTATTACTCAGTTTGGTCTATTAGGATTCATTTCGATTAATTTGAAAGTGAACCCATCATAAATGACATTAAAAAACAAAACTATGATGCTAATGTGATCAAAGTCTAATGTATTAACTAACCTTAATTGTGGGATTTCCCAGTAAGTGAATACCATTTTGGGGACATTCCAGTCCAGTGGGGACATGTATATACAAATTAATAAAAATTAATACTTTTTACGGATTTGGCCAAATTCGACTTTCCACTCATCAATTTTGATTTTATGGTATAATAATTGTGCCCAGCTATCATAGAGAATGCTATATGTTGCTAATATGAGGCTTTAGGGTATGTTCACACGTCACTGATTTGCTCCAGATTCTGTGACAGATTTTGGTGCAGGTCTGCAGCCGATTACACCCCTTCGATTTGAATGCAATTGAATGAGTGAATTCTGCTGCAGTTCTGCATGAAAATCTGCAACAAAATCCACAGCAAATTAGAGATGTGTGAACACACCGATAAGGTGACCACATAGTGCACAACATTGATTACTTATCACCACATTTTCTCAATATAGTCATACTTTACCCTCATAGAGGAAGTTCCCTCAAAACGGAGTTCTAATTTGCTCAAACAGTGCCAAATAGTACCCAGTTTAAGATTTTGCCTACATAGAGCCCATAATAATTCCTCCATACAATGCAAATGCCTTTAGTGCCTCCAGTACTTTTGATAGCACTGAGAAGGAGAGGTATGCTACATTTGGGGGTGAAGTCAGTAAGACTACCGGTAGTATTGGTATACTATGTACAGTAAGGCCTCATGTCCACGGGGACAGATCCGCAGCGGGTCACCTGCACGCGTGATCCGCGCCCCATAGGGATGCATTTGACATTTGCAGGTAATTAAATACCTGCGGATGTCATTTTCCCTTGAGGCGCGGATTGTGTGTGCGGGAAAACACCCGCAGCATGCTCCATTTTAGTGCGGGTCTCCCGCAGGCTTCTATTGAAGCCTATGGAAGCCGTCCGGATCCACGGCACATCCGCAGCTGAATTCCTGCTCTCCGGCATGGAAGCGCGGGAGAGCAGGAGTAAAAAAAAAAAAGAGTGCACGGCGCATACGCGCGGCATGCTGCCGGCGTGCCGAGGACATCCGCCGGGCCAAGGAAAGAAGATCCGGCCGCGACGGAGGGCAGATCCACAGCGTCCGGACAGGTAAGTAATTCTTATTTTTAGGCCTCATGTCCGCAGGAAAGGAGGGACCCGCTGCGGGATTCTGCATGGAGAATCCGCGACAGGCCTGATTTTCCCTGTGAACATGAGGCCTAACTGTCACTATGTTGTAGACTTGATTGGATGGCAGAAGTGGTGTTTGAGACGCTTATCTATTTATCTGAACGCTGACACGTAATATGACTAATATGTAGACGTATAATCCCTGTTGACTGGTAATACATAAATCAAGATACATATATTTGTATTAAAGGGAAGGACGTGACTATGGTTACAGGTGAAACAGGCTTTTCTCCAGTTATTTTAAATAAAGAATTGAGGGCGAGATTTATCTTTGTTGGCTATTGCAACAGAAAGCCCTGATGAAGACAGAATCCAATATCATGTAATGTAAAGCACTGCGTAACAAGCATGTGCTGCATAAATAAATGGAGATTATCAAACTACTAACGACCACTTGTCTGCCCGTGCGTGAGTTACATGCTCCACCCCTGATCACATGATGTTGACATCATCACAGGTCCTATTCCATAGCAACTGAGCAATGTGGGTTTGTAGGGGATGGATAACACACTCGGGATGACCTACAGATAAAAGATCTGTGATGAAGTCACTGTCATGTGATTAGGGGCGGACCATGTAACTCACTCCAGATGATTAGGGGCAGAGCAAGAATGAGTGAGTTACATACTTGATACATACAGTTACATACAGTTGATACAGATCACAGAACGGTGATGTCTTCAAAAATTCTTCATCCCAAGAGAGTGAGTTATATGATCCGCCTCCGATCACATGACGGTGATGTCATCAAAGGTCCTGTAGGCACACAGCTGCTGTCCAGCTAGGTGTTCGTTAGTACTTCATAGCAACTGAGGCCGCGGGTGTTTGTAAGGGATGGAATACTAATAGAGATGAGCGAACGTACTCGGTAAGGGCGATTTCGCAATCGAGCACCGCGATTTTCGAGTACTTCACTACTCGGGTGAAAAGTACTCGGGGGCGCTGTGGGGCGGGGGGTTGCAGAGGGGAGTGGGGGGTAGCAGCGGGGAACAGAGGGGAGCCCTCTCTCTCTCCCTCTCCCCCCACTCCCCGCTGCAACCCCCTGCTCACCCACAGCGCACCCGAGTACTTTTCACCCGAGTAGTGAAGTACTCGAAAATCGCGGTGCTCGATTGCGAAATTGCCCTTACCGAGTACGTTCGCTCATCTCTAAATACTAATGAACTCCTACAGCAGCTGTGTGCTTACAG